>NC_142502.1:11151875-11307395 GCF_057876585.1 Rhinolophus sinicus
CCCCCATCCTTTCTCTCTCTCTCTCTCTCTCTCTAGCGTAGCCATAGCAGTTATATTAGTGACCAATGGCTCACTGGTTACAGCTGACAGTCAACTAGCCACAGCTGATGGCCATGCAATCACAGTTGGCCATTTACTACCTGAGCCAACACCTTTCTATGTGAGGCCAAGAGCCTGGAAACTACTTTCTGGGGCTCTGCCCCCACAGCCACACAGCGGTTTGGGGCCTGTTTTGCTTCTTCGCCCCTCCTTCACACACACACACACACACACACACACACACACACACACACACACACACAGCCTTCTTCTCCATTTCAAACTAAACTAAATCCTCTCCATCCTGTTAGTTTCAGCTGGTTGCTCATTTCCTTAATGAAATACTCCTTGGGCACACCAGCCTACTTTGCTTTTGCTTTTAGCTAAATGAGCAACACCTGCCTCTTGTAAATACACATTCCTTGACTCCTCCCCAGGCCCTGTCTCCGCCAGGGGATACTCTTGATGGAAAAGTGTAGGAAACAAACATATCGCACTCTCTTTGGTTATGTAATCATTGATAGTCTTTTACTGTTACTTGTCTGTTTCCTCTGTATTTCTCCTCAGGAAGAGAATGTGCTCTGGATGTGTAGGGACTGTATCCATATTTATCCTGTTTGCTTCTCCTTGCCTAACATTATCCTGAGAGTAGATGCTTTACACATCCCCTCTATATAAATGGATCACCTGGTAAAAATTTTTGCCTACTGATAGCTTTTTGAAAAATGTGGTTTGCGACATTGGTCCCTAATAGAAGTATTTATGAAGAACAAACACTAAGTGGTTTAAAATGTTTCTATTTAGTTAGAAAAGGAATAAAAAAGTATATTATACAACTTCAATGTTAAGAGTGAAAAAGGACATGTGGGATTGTTTAGGAGTAAATTCTGGTTAAGTGCTTACTCATCAGAGCTTCTATATTTAAGCATTGATGTTGGAACAAAACCAAGAATTAAAAATCCTTTGTGAATATTTAAGTAAGCCAGAAATGTGAAATGAAAAAGTGAGTCCTATGAAACTGGAGCCAAACATCTTAAATTTCATGATCAATTTTGATTTTTTTTTTTTTAAGTTTAGCAGATGGGATATTGATTTAATACTAAAGCGTCTTCTTCCATTTGAGTTCTACCAGTAATTTACTTTATTTTGAATGTCTTTATTATTGGGTGCCTTTTAGTGAATTTGATAATCTTCAGAATCCATACATTTGTTGTATAAGAGAATGAGAAAATAGAAGGTACCTCTAGTTTCTTAAAATGTGAAAAGAGCAAATAACTACAATTTTCCAACATGAAATAGAGTACATAAAGTTTTCTGTTTACTCTATATCCCATCCATCTGATTGAAATGATAAAATTAAGTGGCTGTTCAGAGTTTTATAGGAACACAACCATGACTGTCTGAGGGTGTACAAAAAGTTAGTTTTAGCTGCAACGTATTTCCTAAGGGAAAGAGAAAAGTCCATTTCTAGAGGAAGAAAACCTGACCAAAGCAATTTGTTAGAAGAAGCTGAGATTTAATCTAATGAGATTTTAAAGAAGCTGAACTATGAGTTTGGCTTAGAAGGAAAATGCCAATGTTTCTGTACTATTTCAAAGTATTTTTGCACAATTGATAACAACCTTCTGTATAAATTCTTCTGTGACTTTAATGGTCCAGGTCATACGAATTTGCATTTGCTATTTGTGGTGGCAAGTTAGAACTCTTCTCTTGTTACACTTCGTGCTCCAGAAATATCAAACCACTTGTAAGTCTCCAAGTGACCCCTGCTTTCTGAACCCTTCATGTTCCTCACATGCTGTTTGGGATGCCATTCCCAAGGTGCATATTGCAGACTCCACTCAGCTAAGTCTAGGCTAAAACATCGTTGCTTCCAGTCATTTCTCTATCTCAAGATAAACTCTCTCCTCCATGGTTCCACGGTGTCTCATGGGGTACCTGTATCTTAGCTCCCCATTTCACTGAGACTGTAAATAATTTCAGGCTCAGATTGTGAGGGTTTTTCGTTTTTTGTTGTTGGTTTTGGTCTTACTCGTTTTAGTGCCTACAGCACTTGTACTTGGCTTACAGTAAGAAGCCATCAATAAATACATTGTGAATGAATAGAAATTAGACAATCAACAGTGATCAATAAATCCTCTAGTAACTAAGAGCGTGTATATTTCCCAAATAAAAAAAACACTTCAAAATCATGTAAAATTAATTTTTCTTAGGTGGGGTCTCTCTGTAGGATTGAGAACAAATGAGGCCAAATCTACGGCAGTTGTTGGGCAGTTGGTCTGCCTTCTTTCCAATTCTGATTTTCTGAGACATTCCCTGGTGTTTTTGTGGGTTCCCTTCCTTACGGCACTACTCTTTCCATTTTCTAATACGCTTCTCTACAAAAAAAATCAGGAAAAGTTCATTTGTGCTTGCTATATGATGGATTATAATTTTGTAAGTTTCAACATGTTACCTTAATTATACTTACATAATGTAGTCTAATTTATTAATTTGGGGTACAAAATTCCTTTTAGTAGTCAAATTAATTTAGAGACTTCTGGTTCAAATTGGTGAACTAAGCTTGTGTTTTTTGGCTTTTCCTTCCCAAATCTCGATGAAAATTTATAATGATGAAAAAAACGTATACCAGCATCACAACAAAAGAAAATATTTTAACTTGCATGGGGAAGATGGAAAATAGATGAAACAATAATAACTAATAAAGCAGGGTAGATAATTTACAGTCTAGAAACAGTGTGTAGGGGGTGCTGCTAAAAAGAGCCAATCTGCTATGCACCACTCTGGAAACACTCAAAATTTGCAGGCACTGGGCACAGTGGATGACGCTAAACACAGAGACAGTAATGTAAGGAATAATAAAGGGATTTTTTTCTTCTTCTAAAGACGTTAAATGAGTGTACAAAATCTCAGAAGTTAGGATGAAATGTCTGGGCAAAATCAGAGCAGATTTGTCTGTCATTTGGGGACAGATCACTACCAACACCTCTCAGTGACAAACTCACCCGTAGATTCAGAGCTTCCAATGTACCTTTCCAATTCTCCAGTCTTCAATACAATGAAGCAGGATCATAGAAATAAATGAGGAAGAACAAAAGGGCGAGCAGGAAAATTCACCCGAGAGGAAGCCGATGACTTAGGGAACATGAGAGAACATACACGTTTGTTTTTCTCTAATTAGTAGTCTCTTTAAAATTCTAGGTGTGTAACACAGAGAAGGATACCCTGAAAAAGAGACATTCAGATAAGAAGAGAGATTTTGCTAATAAAAATGCTATGGAATATCTGGAGAGAAAACGTTGAAGAGCGCTCTCAGGAAGGTGAGTAAAAAGAGATGGATAAAAAGGAAGGTGAGGATCATTTCAGTGGGTCCAACAATAGGTGAGTTGTTTATCACTGCATCAGTTATGCAGGTCACAAACGGTACAGCAGTGCAACATGGACCTAGAGAGAGAGATTAGAAACAACAGAAAAGAGGGAATAAGAATTTTCCAGAGTTGAAAGATATGCATCTTTAAATTTGAAGAGGTCATTAGAGGCCCAACAAAATGAATACAAAAGTCAGTACTTGAACACATCATGAAATTTCAGAACTTCCAGGCTAAAGAGATTATTTTCATTTCTATCATTCAGCTCAGGAATTTTGTTTCCCAAATGTAAAACTCTAAATACACAAATGAGGGGTGAGTAAATGAGAACTATCATACACTGTTGGTGGAAGTGTAAATTGAAACAATTACTTTGAAGAGCATTTTTGTCAATTCCTGGTACAGTTGAAGATGCATAGAGACTGTAACTCAGCAATTCCACTTACAGATACAGTCCCTGGAGAAACTGCTACCTTTCCTTAAGGAAACATAAGTAAGATTATTCTTTGCAACATTGTTTATAATAGAAAAGAAATAAATTAGATTGTATAATAGTTAAGATTACTATGTATTTTTTTAAAAAATTACTATGTATTAACATGGATAACTCCCACAAAATTAATGTTGAGGGGAAAAAAGCCGGTTGCAAAATGATGCATTCAGATGTATATTTAAAATATACATAAATTTAAAAATCCCAAAAACAGTTTATACAGTTTTTTTTTGAAAGTAGAAAAAACATTCCAGAGATTAAAAAAAGCAGAGAAACAATCCAGGTCATCCAGAAACAACAGGAATCAGACTGGCATAGGCTTCTCATAGCAACATTGAATATACTAGAAAATATGGGGTGATACATTAAAAATTTGAAGCTATATGATTATATAAACAGCTTTATGGTATAGTTTACATACCATAAAACTCACACATCTTAAGTTAAAAAGTCAATAAATTTTAGTAATTTCACAAAGTTGTGAAACTATTACCACAATCCAGTTTTAGAACATTTCCATCGCTCCAAAAAGATCCCTTACAATTATTTGTTGTCAATTCTCAGTCCCACCCCTGCTCCAGGCAGCCATCAATCAGCTTCTCTCTCCGTAGATATGCCCTTTTTATACATTTTGCATAAATGGAATTATACAACATGTAGTCTTTTGCATCTAGTTTCTTTCACTTAGCTTAATGTGTTTGAGGTTTATCTATATTGCAGCACATATCAAGAGGAAGATCCTTTTTATGTTTAACTATTTAAGAAACATCCCACTTGTTCTCCAAAGTTGTTGTACCATTTAACACTTTCACCAGCAATATACAAAAGTTCAAGTTTTTCTACACCCTCACCACTGCTTGTTATTGTTGTAACTTTTTGAATTTAGTCAAGTGAAGAAGTATCTCGTTGTAGTTTTAATTGCATGTCCGTAATGACTAATGAGCTTGAGTATCTTTTCATGTGTTTATTAGTCAATCACACAGTTTCTTTGATAAAATAATGATATGATTGGTCCATTTTTAATTGTTTTTTGTCTTTTTAGTATTGAGTGGTAAATGTCTTTTATATATTATGGATACTAGTGTTTTAGGAGATACATGATTTACAAATATTTTCTTTCAGTCTGTGGTTTGTCTTATCTTTATCCTTAAGGGTATCTTTTTCTTTCTTTCTTTCTTTTTTTAACAGGACTTTATTGGGGAATAGTGTGTATGTCCAGGACTTCTTTCCAAGTCAAGTTGTTGTCCTTTCAATCTTAGTTGTGGAGGGTGCTGTTCAGCTTCAAGTTGTCCTTTCAGTCTTAGTTGTGGAGGGTGCAGCTCATCTCCAGGTCCAGTTGCCGTTTCTAGTTGCAGGGGGCACAGCCCACCATTCCTTGCGGGAGTCAAATCGGCAACCTTGTGGTTGAGAGGATGCGCTCCAACCACCTGAGCCATCCGGGAGCTCAGCAGCTCAGCTCAAGGTGCCATGTTCAATCTTAGTTGCAGGGGGTGTGGCCCACCATCCCTTGCAGGACTCGAGGAATTGAACTGGCAACCTTGTGGTTGAGAGCCCACTGGCCCATGTGGGAATCGAACCGTCAGCATTCGGAGTTAGGAGCACGGAGCTCCAATCACCTGAGGCACCGGGCCGGCCCCTTAAGGGTATCTTTTGAAGCACAAAAGATTTTAATTTTGAAGAAGCTCAATTTGTCAATTTTTTTATTTTATGGATCATATTTTTATTATTATATTTAAGAACTCTTTGCCTAATTCAAGTCATGAAGATTTTCTTCTGTGTATTCTCATGTGGGGGAGGGGGTGTCTAAATTCTGTGGTAATTATCCAGCACCATTTATTGAAAAGAGAGTATTATGGGTTAAATATGCCCCCCACACACCAATTCACATGTTGCAGTCCTAACCTCCAGTTTGATAGAATATGATATATTTGAAATAGGGTCATTGCAGATATAATTAGTTAAGATGAGGTCATACTGGAGTAGAGTGAACCCTTGATTCAATCCAACTGGTGTCTTTATAAAAGGGAAATGTGGACACAGACACATGTCATGTGAAGGTGAAGGCAGAGATGCTTCTACAATCCTAGGGACACAAAGATGGCCAGCAAACCACCAGAAGTTGGGTGAGAGCCATGGGCCAGATTCCCCCCTCACAGACCTCAGGAGGAACCAACCTTGTTGACGCCTTGATCTTGGACGTCTGGCCTCCAGAACTGTGAGATGATAAATTTCTGTTGTTTAAGCCACCCAGTTTGTGGTATTGTGTTACAGCACCCCCAGCAAACAAATGCAGACTGGCTATCTGATTTTTAACATAAAATTCTAATCTTAGCCCCAACTATTAATCAAGGAAGACGGCTGGATGAGGGCTTTTCTCTGACATGCAAGGACTCAGGAAATTATTTTACTTCCTGTACACCATTTCTTAGGAAGTTACTTTAGGGCATATTGCAGTAAAATGAGGGGGAAACAGGAAGGAAGAGGAAATATGATCTCGAGAGTGGAGTTAGGAGAGGAAGAAAAATAACTCCCAGGACGACACGATGCAGCAGGTTTGGAGAGCAGTCAGTCTGGATGGGAGCAGGAACGCGATGTCTCAGGAGGTATTGCATAGATTTATCTGTGCTTTTATCGTTGGAAGAATGTAGCTTTTTGTTACAAACAGAAAGAAAAAACGCACAAGAAACATGTATTAGTTTGCTAGCGCTGTCATAACAAAGTTCCATAGACTGAGTGGCTTAGGTAACAGAAATTTATTTTCTCGCAATTATGAAGGCTGGAAGTCCAAGATCAAAGTGTCAGCAGTATTGGTTTCTTTTGGTGTTGTAAGTGGTCTTCTATGTGTGTCTCTGTCCTCATCTCTTCTTCTTACAAGGACACCAGTCATGTTGGATTCGAACCCACCCATAAAAATTCATTTTATATAGGACCTCTTCAAAGGCCCTATCTCCAAACAGTCACACTCTGAGATACCAAAGGTTAGAACTTCAACATATGAGTTTTGGGTTGGAGGTGGGGTCACAATTAAGCCTGTGATGAAACTGAAGGAAGCAGTACTGATTCAGTGGTCTAGTTTTTCAGCTGTCCCACTTCACAGCAAGAAACATTGAAATTTTCTCTCCTCCCCGAAGCATGTCAGTTCTGGTTTGCATTGCTGGGTTGGCAGATTGTACACAGCTCTCTCCTGTGTTTCTTAGCCAGAAGCCCTCCTCCTCACAACAGTAGGTTTGGGGTCCCCATGTTATAGCTTCCTGTAGATACAGCTCTTTTTGTTCACATCTGTGTATCTGTGGCTAATTCCCAACGGCATGGCAGGCAGCGGCTTTAGTGGGACTGCACTGGGAGAGATTGAGTCAGTCAATTTCAGCATCAAGGCAACAATAGAAAGTATAAGGACCATCATAAATGGGATATGTGTGCTTTCCCTAAAGGAGCAGTCACATCTCACTTCAGACAACTTTTTAGACATGAGTATTCAGGACCACTGTTGCTATATCTGTTTTCAGCGGAAGTTGGAAACCTGTAATTTTATATGGTGTTTTCCAAATTATAAAGTGATCAACAAAGTCAGATTTAAGACACTGTAGAACTAATGCCCTGCAAGCCAAACCAAACTTTTCTGAAATTTGGCTAGTTTGTAGTATTGGCTCTGACTTTACCTGGCCCCTCCTTGACACATCTTGTAAACATTTCATCATTGTGAATTAAATTCCACAAAGGCCATCAGGGACAAAGCCACAATTTTATTGAAGCACAAAGAGATGGCTAGTTTGGTTAAGGTCACCCAAGCTATTTAGTGGGAAAGGCTGGCCTAGAAGACATGTCTTCTGATTGCTTGGTTACTGCTCTTTTCCTATGTATTCTTTCATTTTCCAATTGGCTTTTGATAAATTGAACTACAGCTGCCTGTCTAACTTTTTCTTTTTCCCTTAACCACTCAGTTTGTATCAGCATCTTCCCTTTTTATGAGTTTAGGTGTTTCTGAGTCTGTGTATAGTCAGTTCAATGGGTAGCCTTGATTTTCAACTTGATAAATCACAGAGATTTCATGAGACTTTTGGCCTCTTCAACAACATTACTTTTGTTGATAACCTGTAGGAAAAATACAGTGATTGCTTATGAATTGGTCGTTCAAAATGTTATTGTATTATTAGTCTCCTAAAATGTGATTGTTTAAAAAGAGACTTTCTTGATTGAAATCTAGTTAAGAAAAATAAAGTCACATAAACAAGTTAGAGTTCCTTTGGAAACACAAACCATTTTTTTTAAGTAAAAACTTAGCTCCTGCTGTGAAAGGAAACAAAGCTATTTTAGATGACACCTAGAAATTTAGAGATTGTTGTAAATCTACATCTTGAATTTATTTAGTGTAACTTGTGCTCCATAGTATACAAATTAGTTACTTATAATTTATTATTCTTCTGTAAAGAGGCTAGGTAAAAATAGAACTCTGCCTAATTTTAATGTAAAACGTTAAATTACAGCAATTCAAATTATTTTCAGTAAGTCCATGCCTCGTGAATGTCTTTGGTCAACTTTTTTTTCAGAAGGTTGCTCTTATATCTGTATCTACTGTATCAGCGACTGATCTGGCTGGAGGTTCTAGAGCAATGTAGAGTCACCCCATGCATGTACCCCTGGTACCCTAGCCTCGATAGCCCTCATTTTGCCACAGCCATGACTATGTGAACCTTATCTACAAGCTCATATCACTACCGTTAGGACCACGGCTGTCCTTAGGATATAGTAAAGCGTGTTAGAGAGTCTACCTGTCTAGAATTGAGTGGATCCTTCCTTACTAATAATGCTAATGATCCAGCTTTGACCTTATCTCCAGTCCTAATATTTAGACGTTTATCTTTTATCTGAGACATATTTTTTCTTATCACGTAGAGAGTACGACATGCATAGAAAAAAAGCACACAAATCATACGTAGTCAAACAATTAAGTTTGTGAACTCATCCTAGAAAAAGTGCTACATACCTCACTGCTGAATATCACTGCGGTCACCTTTCAAGTACTCCCCTTGGGAAGCTATGCACCAACACCAGCACCTCGTCCACCCTTCAAAGCAATTTTGGAACTCTTTGTCTGGAATGGCCATCAGAGCTGTCGTCATATTACCCTTGATGGCCTGAATGTCATCAAAATGTCTTCCTTTCAATATTTCCTTTATCTTCTGGTAAAGAAAGAAGTCATTGGGGGCCAGATCAGGTGAGTAGGAAGGGTGTTCGAATAGTTATTTGTTTACTGGCTAAAAGCTCCCTCACAGACAGTGCCGTGTGAGCTGGTGCATTGTCGTGATGCAAGAGCCATGAATTGTGGGCGAAAAGTTCACGTTGTCTAACTTTTTTATGCAGCCGTTTCAGCACTTCCAAACAGTCAACTTGGTTAACTGTTTGTCCAGTTGGTATAAATTCATAATGAATAATCCGCTGATATCAAAAAAGGTTAGCCACATCTTTGCAACAAGTTCGCAAACTTAATTGTCACACCTTATAAGTACTCAATTACCTCAAAATGAGCACATTCAATTACTATCACCTGGTTAAGAATTAGAACATTAACAGCAACCCAAAAGCCCTGTCTGCGTTTCCTGCCAATCACTATCTGTCCCGTCTGCCCAAAGTTTACAGCAGTCTGTCCTCTAATGACCATTTTTGAACTTCATGTAAAGAAAGTCATATGTCGTATGTTTTCTCATGACTGTCTTCCTACTCTCCACATTGTGTTTGTAAGATCCAACTAAGTTGTTACATGTAGGAGTAGTTCGTTCTTTTTTGTTGTTGTATAGAATTCCATTGTACCAGTAAACTGTAATTTACTTACCTAATCTCCTAATGATGTACATTTCCCCTCAGATTTTGGATCTTGTGAGTAATGCTGCTCTGAACATAGGAGGACGTGTGCATGTCTTTTAGGGTGTATGAGCATGCATTTCTGTTGGGTATATGTGTATGTCGGAGTCAAACTGTGGGGTCATAAAAAATGTACACACACACACACACACACACACACACACACACTCAACTTCAGTAGAAGATGTTTCCTAACGTAGTATACTAATTTATACTCACTTACAGAGTAGGAGTTTTCTCACTTGTTCTCAGCCTTACCAGAAATCTGTCTTTTTATTTTTAACTCTTGGGCATATTGTGTTTTCTTATTGCCATTATAATTTGCATTGCCCTGGTGACTAATGAATTTGGGACCATTTTCAAATGTTTATTGGCCATTAAGTTATTCTCTTATAAAGTGTCTGTTCAAGTCTATTGTCTACTTTTCTATGAGGCTTTTTGTTTCCCTAATTTGTTGGAGTTTATATATTTTGGATACAAGTCTTTAGTCAATAACAGCAGTTGCAAATATCCTCTCCTATTCTTTGGTTTGCCTTTTCACAGCTTTAACGGTGTTTTGTTGCAAAGCAGAAAGTTGATGAAGTTTAATTTTTTTCTACCACTTTCTTTATTGAGAGTACTTTCTGTATCCTGCTTAAGAAAGATTTCCTTATCCCAAGGTCATGACTCTTTTCCTATGTTATCTTTTAGCGCTTTATTGCTTTTTTCATAGTTAGATCTATAATCCACCTGGAATTAATTTTTGTGAATAGTGTGAGGTATGGAAAAGTTTTATTTTTATCTTTTTCTGTATCACTACCTTAACTCACCTAGCACTGTTCATTGAAAAGACAGCTTTCCCCACTGCTGCCTCTGTTTGTGTGTATATATATTTAAAGACTACTTGTAAGTGGAAACATTTTCCCATGAGATGCTCTGTGACTTGATTATAACAAGTGGTCACAAGTGGATGGAAATACATTTAAAGTTTTATTTGTAAATCACAACTGAGTCATATATCTCAAGAACAGCTGAGAAAAAAGGAGAGGCAGATAGGGTTAAGGAAATTAGAAATGGGAGGTGAAGGCAGAAGCACCTATATAAGGGAATCTAACAATAAGGAGGGGAGTCAGAGCCCCCAGGGATTTGTTCTCAGCAAATTAGAAAGGAGAATATATAGTCTACATTAAAGCCCAGGTCATGGCCACAGGAAGGATTTACCAAGTTTGAACACACCTAGATCTTAAGATTGGCAAGGTGTGTTGACAGTAGTTTCAGTACTATTTAAAGCTGAGACTGAGCAAAGAACCCATTGGTTGCTAGAAGAGGCTGGACGGGAGTTCCCCAAGTTGTAAGTTGCTAAAGGAAGTGAGGACAACAACGTCCAATGAAGAACAAAATGATTCATTGCTGAGTAATGATACTTTGTAATCTCTACTCCTTAACGCTGAAATTTGTCCCTGTAATAACTAAAGAGAAATCATGCCTGATTTACAGATTCTCGTATCTTACACCGAGGAGGAAAGCAGGAAGACATTGTACAGTGAGAGTATCAGAGTTTCACTTGATACTTTTCACTTTCAAAAAGGGAAGTTGCAGTTTCTGTCTCTAGCTGGTGATGGTGTGGAGAGAATGAAGAAGTTTACAAGAAGCCACACACAGAAATGGAGCAGGGAGGTGGGCCAGGGCTTAGGGTTGAGGGTAGAAAAGCTCGGGCTTTTATTTCCTTGCCCACAGTAGACATAATCATGTGATAGTTTATTAGCAACAATCTTTTACTCAGTTCATTTAGAGTCATCTAATCTACTCAGGAAGATCCCTTGGTGGGCATATATATGACCAACTATTAATAGAGCTTTAAGGTGGGGGGGAACTTTATGGTCTTTGGCGTTCCTTCTGAAAATGTGTTTCCAGACTCATAGTAAATGGTATTTGATTTGAGACACTCTGAAATACCCTCGGTGTTAAGCCAAAGAAATCGCTGTGTAAGCACGAAGTACTAAACATATTATCTCAGTCTGCTCAAGCTCTGAATTAATAGTTGAACCATTTTGCAGTTGAATTACTGGGATTATGAACCACTTGAGAACTTGTATCAAGGATGCAATTCAATCTCTGAAGTATCTAATACAGTGCTCTGAGTATAGGGTACTTAATAAATGCATTTTGATTGATTGCAAGTAAAATCTTAAGCAAAATTCTGTAATATCTACTAAATCTGAGCTGTATTGAATTAGAGATAATCAGGTGAAAGAACACACATGAAACAACAAAGTGCTTCAAAATGTCTCCTTTGTGGTTATAATAATCACTGCAGAAGAGACACATAAAAAGAAGAGAACTTAATAATAGCTTCTAAATTCAGCAATCCAAACCTTTGTCTTTTCAGTTTGCACAATTCCCAGCATCCAGCCTTTCTAAAGTAATGTAAGAATTCCCTTATGATCTCGCATAGTTCTAACTGCCTCCAAATTCCTTGGGGGAAACTCTTGGTTTCTTTGTTTTCAGCTCCTAAAATCCATGTCCTTCCCTCCACAGTCTTTGGAGGTTCAGCATTTTCCCGTCAAGCTAGCTAGGTTTTATTAGCCACGGTGTGTCTTGGTGTAGTACATTCTGCTTCTTCAGAGCACTGCCAATCCTGTTGCAAGAATCAGGAAATGACTAATAAACAGTTTTTGGGACTGGACAATGTTTTCAATATGTTGGAGATATTTTCTCAATTCCTCCAAATAAGGGTTTAACTTAGCCTTACAATCATTGACACTCTATCAGTATGAATTCTGGGTCTCCATGGAAGATTTTGCAGTTGACCAGTGTTCTTCCGCCTCTCCTTACTCCCCGCCTGTCCTTGATGTGCTCTGGTAACTCTTCCTGTCCTTACCTGCCTGGCAATAATTTAATTGGATAAGCTCTTTAATGATGGCCATTTTGTAAAACGTACTGAGGGAATAAATGTCGGAGCTATTGATTCTGACCATGGTTGAGGAAGTTGGAGAAGATTTTACAGTGGAGGAACTATTTGAACTTAACCTTAAATGATGAATAACATTTATAGGCAGGGAGGACAGTTCAAACAGATGTCCTCTGAAGAGACACTCAAAAGATGTGCACAGAATATTCCAGAAATGCATTCTGTCGATTGGGTTGAGTTCTCTGATCCCCTTATACCCTTTACCGATGAAAAATCTATTCTCAGGATCCCAACTTGCCTAAAAACTAACTGTTCCTCAGTACTTTCACCTCTCTCATTTTATACTTCAAGATATGAAGATACGTTTTTAAACATTTTAAGCTAATATGCGTCAAAGTACAAGTAGAAGCACTGGTTGATTGCTTTGGTCGTGTCCTTCAAATACATGACTGATATTCTCAGCACTTGGTTCTTTAAGGAGGTGCCACTTCTCACACTCTCTCCAGTGTTGATAAAATGGGGGTAGGTTTTATCGGAGGTAAAATAGAGCCTTCATAACTGGAACTATGAGTTTTATATGATTTCAGCTTAGTCATAATAATAAAAAAGATGTTAAGGTTATCCCTATACTCATCCTTACCCGATAGCCTTTTATTTTTGTTCTCGGAATTTTGTGTTTATGAAATGAGCAGTGAGTAAATCAGCAAGATCCACTGCAGGCTGGGAGGGTTGTTGACACGAGCCTTTCATGAATGTCTTATGTAAGTTGCATCTGCACGTGAAGTGATAAATCTTGATAGCTTTCCAGATAAATATAGCCGAGTCCCAGGGGGAAAGTAAGGGTAGGGCTGCTGTAGGCACGCTGATGCATAGGAACTAGAACTCTGAAGCAAGCCATTGGTGCAGCAACAAATTCCTTATAAGGTAATAGGGTGGATCCTTGGGGGGCTGACATGGCCTCCAAGGCCTAACATAGTTCAAAAGGCCATGAGCCTGTGTTCTAGGTTCCACTGACCCAGCCAAGGCCTCACTTAACTTGGGTTGCATTGACTTCTATAGACCACTGAACTTGGTACTACGGACTGAATTGTGCCCTCACCCCCAACCACATGTTGAAGACCTAACCCCCCAATGTGGGGTTTAGAGATGGTATTTAGAGATCAGGTTTTGGGAGGTGATTGGGTTTAGGTGAAGTTGTGTGGGTGACTCTCACGATGGGATCAGTGTCCTTGTAAGAAGAGACACCAGAGTTTGTTTTCACCTGCCATCATGTGCAAGCACATCAAGAAGGTAGCCATCTGCAAGTCAAGAAGAGAGTCCTCTACCAGGGAGACAAATTGGCTAGCACCTTGATCTTGGAGTTCCCAGCTCCCAGAACCCTGAGAGATAAATTTCTGTTGTTTAAGCTCTTCAGTCTATGGTATTTGGTTATGGCAGCCCAAGCTGACTGAGACACTTGGCAGCACCGTGATGACAGACGGTGGAAAACACTGGAAGCCACATGCACTCATTTGCGCTCCTTATCTTAGGTGTCGTATGGCGTTTGGTGAAAGCCATTGAGAAAACAACCTCAAACCCAATCTGAGTTGTCATTCCTGTCAATTAACCCTCTTCTTCTCCCCTTAATTGCCTTGTTATTTTAAGCGAAATAGTTTTTTTTTTGCTTTCCCAGAAAATAGGTGAGTGTGGGTCAGTTTGGCGTAGACTCTCTTGACAACCAAATAGTGTTACGTTTAAAAATTTATTAAAATAATGAACCTTCCTTGACAGACGTGAGACGTTTATGTTAAGCAAAGTAGTTTAGCTAAGGAATCAGCCTCAGGATCCATGGGATTGTAGTGACATCTGCTGGACACATCGAATGGTAACCAGCATTTGTTGGTTGACTGCAGTTTTCAGCTCTAACTAGACCCCACAGTTAAAACAGTTAAAACAGTGACCTCTTGCGAACAAGACTTGGAAATAGTCTTTTCAATTTAATTTATAAAGGCTCAGAATGCCGTTTAGACAATTTATAAATTGGGGAAGAAATGTGAGAGTGTAAGTATTGACTCATTAATAATGCTCAATTCTTTTCCCTGTAAAGAGAGATCTCCTAGACAGAATAGAATTAGGTTTTGATGATTATAGCCTGTTTTATGGATTTATCATTTTGCGTTCATGTGTTGTTTTACACTGAAAGGCTGTGTAATTTAGTCATTTAGAGAATAGGCTCTGGAGTCAGAGCTAGGGTTAACATTTTTTGCCACTTACTAAATTTTTCCTTGACTGGGTCACTTAATTTTCTTGTGTCTCAGTTGCCTTGCCTTACAATGGGGATAATTGTACCTACATTATAGAGATTAGAACAGTGACTTACAGAAAGTAAAACTTTCAACAACTGTTAGTTATTTTTATCAAAATAAAATAAATAAAATCCCTGTCATTTCTATCATTCTTAGATAAGATTAGTTTCTTGCCATCTTTTTGTTGGGGGTAAGCTAAGGACAGACCACTCTTGTCCCAAGGATGGGGGAAGAGATTCTACAAAAAGGGAGGATAGGAATGTATGCTCATGGCCTCATATAAGCTGGATGAAGAATCCATGGGGACAAAGATAGTCTAACGCTGTGAATCGGGTGGTTGTGGCACCTGCAGGGGGCACCTGCAGGTGCCACAACTTTTTAATTAGATATGTAATCACAAGGATGGCATTGGATTAATTAATGACATGGGGGGAAGCAGGGAGATTGGTGATGAAATGCTGTGCAGTCACTGGATAATGGACAGGGCTGGGGAAGCTTTCAGGGTGCTCTGCTTGGTCCTTGGATTCTGCACTTGCTCTGCAGGTCATAAGACATTGCCATTGTCCTCCCTGAGCAGCCAGCAAGAAATACATATTGGGTATGTACGAAGAACAAGATCTCGGGCAAGCCAGTGCAGGAGAGGGAGGTACAGATCCAGAAGCTGGGCACAGAGCTCAATGAACCTTGGCACCATAAACATTTCTGCAAAGCTGGTAAAACTGCTGTCATGACCTTGCTATAGCAAGGAATCAGGTGCTTCTGATTTCTGATGGGAATACATGTTCCAGCCAGGAGAGTCAAATTAGAGTTTGGATTTTGTGGAGGAATTTATTTTTATTCCTTTTCATGTTTAATTTATGAAAGTAATACAGGCAAAAAATTTTAAAACTGACATAGTTTAGACTAATAAAAAAATTATAGTCCTTCTTATGCTGTCCTTAAAGACAACTGTTTTTAACGTGTTAAGCTTTTTATTCCCTTAATTACCTTCACAGGTTGAAATAAGGTACTAAAATAATTATTTGTAAATATATCAATTTAAGAAAATATTTACTGGCTTTCTGATTTGATGCATGAGGTTTGACCTCACTTTTTTAGTGTCTCTCTTGTAGGGGTTATAGACTGGCAGTGTCATTTGCCCTGTCCACTTTGAAAAAAATGTTCGACCAAATTGTAAAGGAATCAAGTATAAACATAAAATTATAGATTTTTCCCACTTCTCTTGAAAAATGATCAAATGTTAAAAATTGCATTTACATTTGCTTATGGAAACAATTGGCCTGAGGTTCCTAGAGTAGTCAAATTCATACAGACAGAAAGTAGAAGTGTGGTTGCCAGGGGCTGGAGGAAGGGGAATGGGGAGTAAGTGTTTAATGGGCATGGAGCTTCAGTTGGGGAAGACAAAAAAGTTCTGGAGATGGATGGTGGTGGGGATGATTTCATGATGGGGGTGAATATCATAAATACTACTGACCTGCACTAAAAATGGTTAAAATGGTAAATTTTACATTACGTATATTTAACCACAATTGAAAAAACAGGAGAGAGAATTTTTGGGTGAAGGACTGGATAATATTCAGGAGTGGAAAAAATTAAGAATGAGCAGTAAGGCTTCTACAGGAGAATAAATGAATATAATAAGATCTTACCGTATTATAATATTTATATTTCAACATACTTCCACGATCTAGGTTTTTTTTTCATCTCTAACCGTCTGAATCCATTATTAAATACACTACGATGAGGAGCTAGTGGACACAGAGAAGGCTTTGGAATCAGAAAATCTTCCTCAAATCACTCTGCTATGTGGGGGAGGAAGATGAACATTTAAGGAAAACCTACCTTCTTCCACAGCATCTATCTGGGAGGAGGTTATTGACAATACCCATTTCACAGATGAGGCCAACAGAGGTTTGGTATTGCCCAAGGACATGTGGTATATAATTAAGTTCTGAAAAGGAAAGACATGCTCTACTTATTTTTCAGTTTTAGTGTCTGGCATACGGAAGGTGCTTGATGAATCCTTATTACATAAATAAATGAAGCAGGATATGAACCCAATTAACCTGACTTCAAAGTCCATGCTCCTTTGAGAATCTATTCTCTCACTAGTAGGTCCCGTATGACCTAACGTGGGGCTGAACACCCTGGATACTGAGTAGAAATTTTTTATGCCACGTCCTGGCTAACGCCTTGCAAAGGGACACTTAGGTTACCACAGATTTTATTCTCTGAGAGAACCAGGATGCCATAGGATCCCAGAACTGCCAATTTACCTTATCTCTTCCTCTTATTTTACCCATTCCTTTTTTTTTGAAGAGAATTTGACTTTAGTCCCAAATATTGGGGAGCAAAAATCATTTCATCTGTGAAATGTCAAGTCTTTTGGGAAATAGCTGATAGGTTTAAGCCACCTCACCTCTCCATGTCCCGCCCCCATGCAGGAAAGACTGAAGGTGTTGGTGTTTGGGAGAAAGTTTAGGCCATCAATATGTTATAGAAATTTAGGTTTGGGGGTTGCCGGTTTCCTCAGTTGGTTAGAGTGTGGTGCTAATAACATCAAGGTCTCTGGTTTGATCCCCACGTGGGCCACCGTGAGCTGTGCCCTCCTTGAAAAAAAAAAAAATTAGGTTTGGTGTAGCTCTTATTTTGGATTTTTCACACCTGAGATGAAAGGCACACTGTTCCTTTCGGTCTTAAATTCTTTCAAAGTATAATAGAATGATCACTTTAATATTCCTGTGAGCAATGCCCTCGTTTATAACAATCTTGGATTTTATACCACATACAGCGTGTTTCTAAATTTTCATTTTCTTTTTTGGCAAGTTTATTAAGAAGTTCTCTCTCTCTCTTTTTTTTTTTTCTTTTCTATTGACTTTTGCCAAATCTCTACTTCCACTCCTACCTCTTACAAAATTTCATTTAAATCTAATCTGAATGAACCAAAACATGTATCTGCAAAGGAGAAAAACTAAGTTTAAGAAGAGTTTAAATCATAAAACAAAAAATTCACCATATTCAAGTATTCAATTCATGTATATCCTATTTATGATTATATGTACGTCCCATAAATAATTATGAGCATTGGTCATACGCCAGAAACCTGAGGATTGGCTCACACTAATCCACTATGACCTCACGATCCCATTTCTAAATAAGGTCATATTCACAGGTACTGGGCTTCACCACACCTTTTGGGGGACACAATTCAATCCGTAACAGGGAAGTTGATATTCTCAGTCCACACAGGGGAGTTCGAACGAAGAGGGCAAAATTTTGTCCAAAATGCAAAGCAAACAGTAACTGTCCTCACAGCCACTCTTACATGCATGGCTGTGGGATTTGAAGTCCGCCCTCAAGCTCTCATCTTGACTAACAACTATCAGATTATTTGCATTCAACCTTTTCTTCTTTAATACTTTACATCTCTCTGTCTCCCCTCCACGTAAATGGGCAGTCGGTGGCTATTTAACTCCCTTCAGATTGCTTTCAATGTCCGCACAGTAAACTCTTTGATTCTCTCTTCAGCATTTTTATTAATTTGGCTCTACATATGACTCACACAAGACTATTAATAAAGTAATACATTAAAATCGTTACTTAAACCCTAACGCTTTCCATTAAAATGTCCTGAGCAAAAATAATCCCAGGTGGATGGTATAAATTTTGCAGGCTTGAGATGATACCTTTCTGTCCTTGATTATTTCCTTCATTTTCTCCCATTTCCTGATATCTGAAATTGATATGAGGGAACACATCTTATTTTGCAACCAGAGAAAAGGCAAATCGCCCTCGGAGGGTTAGCACATTGATATAAGTTTATTCTGCGTGTAAATCATGGACATGAAATGCTTATCTGAGAATAGAGTTGATGGGCTGTGGAGTGAATACCACAGCACAGGAATTTTAAAGTGAACGAAAGGTCATGGAAAGGACAGAATTGTAATACGAAGTTTAAAATTTCCCTATTGAAAATTGTCCTGCTCCATTATTACCGGCTCCCCTACTTGAAATTCTCCACGTTGTGAAAGGAATTCAAATCCACTTATGAAGATGCACACAATTTAGCAAGATCAACTAAAATTCCCCCAGGAAAATGAGGCCAATAGAAAACGTCAGACAGAAAAGTCGGCAGGGCCAGGAGTGATATTGGTATACAATCAAATGCTATGCCAACTGCTTCTAGTCCCTTGATACAGGTGGGTCTCACACCTGGCTCATGTTCCCATACCCACTGTGGAAAAGAAACATGGGCCTACTAATGAGATTTGTAGTGAACTGGAATCTCAGAGGACGGGCCCCAGACATACATTTTAAAATAGCTCTTTATGTTATTCTTTTTTGTTTTTTAAAGATTTTTTTTTTAATTGGGGAAGGGAAACAGGAATTTATTTATTGGGGGAATAGTGTGTACTTCCAGAACTTTTTCCAAGTCAAGTTGATGTCCTTTCAATCTTAGTTGTGGAGGGCGCAGCTCAGCTCCAGGTCCAGTTGCCATTTCTAGTTGCAGGAGGGGGGCGGGTGCAGCCCACCATCCCTTGTAAGAGTCGAACCGGCAACCTTGTGGTTGAGAGGACGCACTCCAACCAACTGAGCCATCTGGTAGCTCAGCGGCAGCTCATCTCAAGGTGCTGTGTTCAATCTTAGTTGCAGGGGGCGGAGCCCACCATCCCTTGCGGGACTTGAGGAGTTGAACTGGCAACCTTGTTGTTGAGAGCCCACTGGCCCATGTGGGAATCGAACCGGCAGCCTTCAGTGTCAGGAGCACGGAGCTCTAACCGCCTGAGCCACCAGGCCGGCCCTCTTTAGTTATTCTGTTGTGCATTCTCACCACCACTCAAGTTCATGAAGGCTTCCTCCTTTTTACTCTTTTCTAGTCTCCTTCACCAGTGTCTTGCCTGCCAGTCATTTCCATGTTGGTGTTGAGGTAATATCATGATATATATTCTAGATAAGTCCAGGAAAGAGTTAAGTAATTTAAACTTAAAGTTTCAAGTATTTACAATTGAAAGGGTCCATGAATTTTAATGGCTAAGTAATGAAATGATTCTTTAATATTGCAAAATTCTCAGTTCTTCAGGAAAAAGTGTTTGATTTGTTAATTATTTAGGACAAATCTCAGTGAAGTCATTCAGACTCCCGTGACTTAGGAATGCTAATTTGGTGACTCACATTTCATAACTGCTTAGTGAAGCCTGCTCTTTCTTTCCCCAGCCTATATTGTGCTTTTATGTCTCTTAATGTAATATTTTTAAAGAAAATGAAATAAGGGCATATATGTATATTTTTTTACCCTGTCTGTGTGCCTGTACATAGCATTTCTGAGTGTGTCTGAATATGGGATACGCATTGGTTTTCACGCATTGATTCACATTAATAGGAAAACATTTGAATTGGTAGGAAATGCTTTTGGCCACTTTCTCTGTTGTTACTGTAACTGAAGTAGCTCAAAAGCACAAAAGGTCATGTCAGGCATTTATGTAAAAACTACCAGGGCTGTTTATGAAGACACCTTGTGTGTTATTGCTTTGTTCACATACTTTACAGGAAATCCTGTCATTCTATCATTTCCTTCCATATTTCAACTGTTCCTCATTATAAATAAAAGTATTTATTGCTAACGGCCCTTGAATTACATGAGGTGGGGTTGCAGACCTCTGTTAACTCTCATTCACTCTTCCGAGTGATAGGGCTTCTGTCTTGAGTATGGAAAGTGTGGGCTGAATTTCACATTCATTGTATTGCCACGTCCAAATGTAAGGTGTCAGCAATAGACAGTCTTCCCAAGAAACCAGTTTATACACTGAGTCCCAAGTGTATTCACTCATCCACTGTTAGTTTGCCTTCGCAGTCACCAAATCAAATTCTACCCCTTATGTGATAACCATTTTTACAGAAAAGTTTCACAAAGACCTTTAATAAAGGCCTCTCTTATGGAAACAAAACAAAACAAAACTCCCTCCTATTATCAGAATTACCGTTATTGCCACTCCACGTTAGCAAACTGTCAGTGTGGCCACACTTCAGACTTGGCCATCTCATGGACCTGCTCCACAGGCAAGTTCTTGAACTCTAATTCCTCTCTCTGACCACCACTTCACTTACAAAACTCAAAGGCCATGAGGCAGGACTGGATAGACTATGCTGCAGAATCGAATAAACAAGGAAGCCTGGGGACTTGGATGCAACAAAAGTTTATGTCTCACTCATGGCATCTGCAGCTGCTGGTCACGTGGCTCTCTTCCAAGTGGTTAAGGACGTATAGAGTCTATACAACTGAGTGGTTTCCAGGTCTTTTGCATCCATCCTCCTACAAATAATTCTGCATTTTCCAGAAGCGGAAAGGGCGTGGGGGGCAATATCAAAAGAAGAAGAGGATGGAAGCCGATATTCCCGGGTTATTATTTGAAACCACACCTGTCAGTCTTTTGCAATCTTGGGACAGGTTTGCTCCAGAGAAGACCCATTCCTCAAAGCTCCTTAAAAACAAACCAACTAACCTGAGGCGTATGCTTACCTTTATTTATCTCGTGCGTAGAGCTGTGTGACTATTATGCAATTAAACACAGATTGGCGTGTGAATTGCTTTTGTTGGATAATAGACTAAATAGTAATACATGGTTTTAAAGTTCCAAAGCACCTTCAAACTTCAACTTTTATCCTCACAACAACCCCGGGAAGGAAGGAAGTGGGCATTTGTTAATCTTTCTTTTACAGATGAGGCAACTGAGGCTCAGAGAGGTAGAGTGAGTTGGATAAAGTCCGGATCTCTTTCAGTTGGATAAAGTTAACAGTTTCTAAGAAAAAATATTGGGATTAGAATTCATTTACCTTTTCTGCATCCATAAGGCCATCTTTTCCCCTGACGTTGATTCCACTTGACATGGATTCACTGCTGGGGCAGCCATAGACCCTGAGAAGAGATATATGTTCTTTTTGTTTTTTTGTAGTTTTATAACTTTAATTGACAATCAGCTGTTAGTTCTCTCACCACACTTCACATCCAATTTTCACCTAAAATCCTGCAGGGGGAACCGCTCTCTGACCAAGTGCTCATGAAAGTTTTACTCTCAGACTTCCTCTATCAAGAGCAAAGAGCTCCCGTCCTTAGAGCCAAAAATGTGAATAAAGATAATATGCCCCCCTCTCCCCCCATTTTTCTGCTAGCGTAGCCACGGCAGTTATATTAGTGGCCAATGGCTCACTGGTTACAGCTGACGCCCAACTAGCCACAGCTGATGGCCATCCGATCACAGTTGATGACCATTTACTACCTGAGCCAGCAGCTTTCTATGTGAGGCCGAGAACCTGGAAACTGCACTCCTGGCTCTGTCCCCACAGAGCCTGGGAACTTGTCACAGGTGAGGGCCCAATATTTTTGGATAGGGAACACTCCCTACCTCTGTTTTGTCATCCGCGCAGGCAGATGCCTATAAGGCTGGCCCTGGGTAGTGACAACTGAACTAACCTGTCTTTCTCTGCTAAGAAAGCAAACCAGAGGACCAGCAGGCAGAATGGGTAGGTGTTGTGCAGGAGACCCTGCTCACTGCGCCATTTGTTGTGCAGGGCGGCCTGCGGGGTCTCTAGTCCCACTCCCCACATAAGAACGCAGGACATGGTGAGGCCAAAAAGGAACACCCATGGAGCCATAGGTAGGGGAGTCATACCACTATATTCTCACTGGCGGCTGGGTTGGAGAAACAGGAAACAGGAGCCACACTATTCAAACCCTCACTGCACCGCTTGCAGGCTCAGCCACCACCTTCTTACTAGCCCCCATCTCTTTGCTAGTGTAGCCACAACAGTTATATTAGTGGCCAATGGCTCACTGGTTACAGCTGACGGCCAACTAGCCACAGCTGATGGCCATCCAATCACAGTTGATGGCCATTTATTACCTGAGCCAACACCTTTCTATGTGAGGCCGAGAACCTGGAAACTACTTTCTGGGGCTCAGCCCCCACAGTAGGCTTCTGATGTACTTTGTCATTCACTGGGGGCTGCAGAAAGCAAGTTAGTCCAGTGCCTTTCACTCGTCATGTATCTCTGCCCAATCCTCCCTCACACTGCAGTTCTCAATCAGATCCTGTACTTCTCAGAAGGTCTTCCAAAAGCACTTTCAGGGCAGTGACCATGCCATGTATTAATTTTGTACCCCCTTTTGTGCCTGACATAATGGCATTTGTGTACTAGATCAACAAAAGATTAACAAGGGACTTTGTTGTGACAAAAGGTAGGGATCATTTGAATATTAAGATTTAAAATGTCTTCCAAAATCTCTTGGCAAAGTCTAGCCACGCTATTCTTCCAGAACGTTGCTTGGCTGCATAAACGAGTTGGAAATGGGTATTTCATGACTAAGGCAGGTTTTCCCATGAACTCCACCCTGAGTGTACTGTTGACTCCGACAGGAAGTGCTGCTGTGATCACAGAGAAATACGTACGTGATTCACAGAAACGCCTGCCTGTGATGCTCAGTTGCCACTGCCTCGCTGGTTATGTGTTTTGAGATGCTTGAACATTAGGGGAGTTTCCAGTCTTGTTTTGATTCCTCTTCCCTGAATCTCCCTCCTATCCAGACTCTCCTCCCTGAAAATGTCACATTTCCCACATAGCTATAAACAAAACAGAACAAAAAAAGAAATAATAACAGGACAACACATCTCAAAAACTACAAATTCTTGACTAGTCTGCAGTGATCATTTAAAAATCATACACACACACACGCACCCCTGACAGCGTTCCCTGTATTTTCCTCGACAACTTGGAAGCTCAAGACTAGCAACATAAATTCCAAACGTTTCCTTTGGCAGGCAGACACCAAACATGTATTTTTCCATCCCTTAGAGAGAAGGAAAAAAAAAAAAAAGAAAAAAAAAACCCAAAATAAGAAAGGTGATTTTTCTTTTCTTTGCTCAGAAGGACTGGGGTTATTCTTTCTGTTTCCACCAGTGACGGGCACAGATCTTTACCTCTGCTCTGGGGCCTGGCTCTGGGCCAGACCTCCACCTCACGTCTCACACCCCAGTGTCCTCTGTGTATGGGTCGTGTGTGATTCAAATTGCCCTTTCTCGAAATACTGTCCTCCCTTTCTTTCTGTTCCAAAACCTCAACCATGTCATTTCTTTTCTGGTTAGGGATGTGCTGGGGACAGAAGGCCACCACGGGGTCCCTGTAAGCCGTCATCAGCACACCCTACTTCATCAGCTCAGTTGACTGGCAGGTTGGTAAGTACAGAAAGCCGTAGCCTGAGGTGTAAAGATGTAATGGACAGTAGTGGAAGAAACCGAAAACTTCAGGTGACTGCAGGTACTTGAATTTATGTCAAAGAAAAGGAAGGCACCCAGAGGAAGAGGAAGACGTCTGGGGTGGACAGGATGAAGCTCACCATTTTGCCCCGACCTGGCCTCTCCTATTTTGTGACATAACCTAGAGTTTCTGGCTCTGTAAATGGACTTGAGAAAAATTCCAGAAGAGAAATAAAAAAAATCAGAGCAGTGTCAAAAACAATTTGACTACAAATGTTATGGGAAAACAGTCAATCTTGGTTGATTCATGATAATCACCACAAGCAGACGATCCTTCTAATAATGGAACTCAACTGTTCCATCATTAAATGATGTCTCTTTAAACACTGACAACCTCCGAGTGAGGCAAGGCCACTATAATTAACATTTTGCCAACAGAGGTTAAGTGACTTGTGTGGTCACACAGCTGGTTAGTGACAGAGCTATGACGTGAACACAGAGGTTCTAAGTTTGGTTCTCACCCACTGCAGGGTGCTGCCTCCCGTGCCACAGCGAGACTTTTGGGAACAGTCCAGTGCAAAGCCCTTCTTTCATATTCTACTGAGGCAAAAAAAATACCATAGTCACGTAGGAGGAAAATAAAACAGTATGAGCATATATTCAGACACTAATCCCCTGTGAAACATAGGCAGACTTTTTTAGGGCGGGGGGAAGGGATTGCTTATCTCAGATTAATTGTCCTTTTTCTTAAAGTGAGATTAAGGGAAAACTGGAAGCGTAACCTGTTCAGCAAATCTCATCAGCTCTCACCTGGAAAGGCGAGGTCTTGAGGCTGAAAGTTCTAAGTCAGAGTCACGCAGGACAGTTTTCTGCTTTTTGCCCTTTGAGCAGACCAGTCTGGCCTTGCTACTAATAGTTCCCCTTTCAAATTCCAAAGGGTGAAATTTCCCTATCAAAACTACAGCAATAGGAAGGGCCAACTTATTTCTTAGGGGAATTTATTAACAGAGAACTTCCTGTGGTTTTTATATTAAGCCTGGATCTTTTAGAATAAACAATAACTTATTAACCAAAACTTGGAATTATGATTTGTTGGGTTTGGAGTAGAATTTCGGATACCCCTCAAGATGTCATTGGGGCAGACCAGATCATGCTCTGGTGACAACCAACCCCCAAATCTCAGTGGCTTAAAACAACAAAGGTTTATTTCTCACTCATGCTACACGTCCTAGCAGTTGGCAGAAGGTCTTTGTTCATAGCGGTCGTTCAAATATTCAGGCTGATGGAGAAGGTCAGCATGATGAGGAGTAAAAGAGAGAACCCTGGAAGCTCTCACACTGACGATCACAGACTCCTGGATAGAACTGACATTGCTTCTCATCCACTGGCCTGATTAGTCATATGGCCCCACCCTTCACAGGAGCAGGAAGTACAGTCCTACCTTGTGTCCTGAAGTCAGAGAACTGGAAATATTTGGTGACTAGCACTAATAGCTACCACAATCCATATATAAATAAATGAGACCCTGGTAAATAAAATCTTGTGAATCAAATCTCTTTTCCTAGTGACGTTGATGATAACAATTATCTAAAAAGTGAAGTATTCCAAGATTCCTGTTCCTTGCTATAGTCACTAAATAAAAAGTATGATTCAAGGTTGGGAGAAAAATAGAATTTTAACATAGTCATTATTGTATTGGTTATGAGCATAAAGGGAAGAAAACTCTTCTTTTTGACCAAGAAGTAAAGTAGTAAATCAAGTTTTTGTTTGTATGTTTTTTGAGTGAAAGATGCTGTGGTATATTAGAGAGATTCTAGGGTAGTGATGGCAATTAGATTTTGTCTCCTATGACAGGTTCCAGTAATTGGTTATGGCTTCTTAACATAGCAGACTCCAAACTTCTTTGATTTCTCACATCCGTTGGTAAAACATGTAATTTATTTACTTTCACCTCCATTTATATATGTGTGTGTTTAATTACAAATCACTACTATTTATTGCATATACTTGAAAACATTTACAAGAACAGAAATTAAAACTAGAAACAGGCAGTCTGGTATTTTCTTTCTAACCCAAAAAGATCTGCACACTTTGGAGATGAATGTCCTTGAGCACTTGTTGAACTGGATTTTCAGGACAGATCAAGGCTCAGCTCTTACTGAGGAGCAATGTCTGTGAAGCGAAAGGAGAAGAATGCCATATGTTCAGATGGTTGATTTCTCTGACTGGAGTCAGGATTTTCACTCAAGAGTTGGCTGGCTACTGTACATCCAGTTTTGCTTTTTTCCTATTGCAACAAGACATCCCACCCCAGGTCTCCATTTTTAGATCATGGAAAGTTACACCCCCTGACAATTCTTCCATTGATTCTTTCAAATGAATTCTTCCTAAGTGGTTAATTGAACAGAAGAATCAACAACGCATCTGACAGTTGACAGTTGTAAGCAATTAGATGATGGTTAGCAAGTTGGATCCAGAAACGATAGACAGCGTCATGGGAGGATTTGATATAGTAAGTTTCTTTAACATGAAAGTTGCCTGAACTTTTTGGTAGTGTATATACTCTGACTCTTTTATAACACTTTCTTTCCAAACTAATTATACATTTAGGACTCATAAGTTTGAAGGAGAGAAATTACTAGATTTAAAAAGGCTATGTGCTAGACGGATTTTTAAGAATACTTTGTTTTGCGTAGTAGCTGGTATCTTCCAGGAAAGGACAAGAGAACTTCCCGTGCTCACAGTTGGAACAACTCGTGGTTTACCTATTTTTAGAACAGACAATGATTTTAGAAACATTGAGTTTTTAGGAACCTTGAAAGGTTGAGGACAGAATTTGGATCTAAAAATTGACTTCTAGGTTATTTTGAGCAGTAATAATGCATTTTCTTCCTTTCTTACACTAATTGAACTCAAGTAAGAGGACTACGTATTCTGGTGTTTAGATGTTTATGCATTGTACCATGTTTCCCGAAAATAAGACCTAGCCGGACCATCAGCTCTAATGCATTTTTTGGAGCAAAAATTAATATAAGACCCAGTATTATATTATATTGTATTGTATTGTATTGTATTGTATTGCATTGCATTGCATTATACTATACTATACTATACTATACTATACTATACTATACTATACTATACTATACTATATTAGACCCAGTCTTATATAAGACCCGGTCTTATTTTAATATATTAAAATATTAAATATTAAAATAAGACCGTGTCTTATATTAATTTTTGCTCCAAAAGGCGCATTAGAGCTGATGGTCCTGCTAGGTCTTATTTTCGGGGAAACACAGTAATAGGCCAGGAATTTTATTCAAAATGCAAAATAAACATATCATTATTTTCTAAGGATTGATATTGCAATAGGAATGTCTATTTGTTTATATTTAATTTGTTTTGGAAAGAGGGTTTTAATACACTGTACAAAATTTACAAACAATCCCGTCCAACCTGGCAGTACTCTGTAGAGGTACAATAATTATCAAGATCAAAAACTTACAGGAAGTCGGAGGAACAGATTCTAAGTGGTTACATACAATTTTTTCAGAGTTTAAAATAGTGGAAGGAAGTAAAGGTGGGGACATTTCAAAGATACCTTATATTACTGTAAACATTAATATAGATTTTTATATATTATATAATTATATTTTACATATAAAACAATACTGATTTTGTGTGTGTGTGTGTGTGTGTGTGTGTGTGTGCGTGTGTGTACTTAACAGCCCAGCCCATAGAAATAAACTGTTGTCAGCAGATGTGATGTATATACACAAATTGGTACTTGTTTCTCTGAACTGTGGCTTCTAATTGTAACAAGATTCATTATCAAATGCTTTGGAAAGACTTTTTCTTCTTTGGAAAAACATTTTCTTCATATATCAGAAATGCTTAACTGGTGATTGACATTTGTTCTTCCCAACAGATGGTGCTATCTCACTGCAACTATTCCATTGGCCAACCCTCCACATATCAACCACTGGTTCACGTACATCTGTCCCATGAGCCAATTGGGTATCATAATACTTTAAAAACAAAGTCTCTTAAAAACTCTCTAATTCCTTAGTAATTTTTCCTTCTTTAGTCTCTTCTCTATACTAAAAGCCAGACATATAATGGATGCATAACTTACTTCTGGCCTCCTAATGTTCTTTTTCTCAATCCTGATAGTTCTTATTTTCTTTAACATATTTGCTATGGTTTGCTAATTCTCATATTCTTTGTTTGCCTTGGCTGTCAGCAGATTAAAGGAAGGTATTCATTAACACAGCCAGTTTGTGTTGGCTACAATACCAAAGGGATTTTGAATCTCTCTTATGTACACGTCTAAATATTTTAAAATGAAAAGACAGCTTTGCTGGGTAAGACCCTTTCCAAAGCAGAGGTCAACAGGTGACCTCCCTAAGTCTCTTTTAACTTTATGATTTCTTGACACCATGATTTTTGAGTTGCATTAGGCCTATTAAAGTTGTTGGATGCAACATACAAGTACAGATCTAGCCAACACATCAGTCATTTTTGCATCTGCTTGGCCAATTTTCTGTTGAATATCACCACATTTAATGGAATGGCATGAAAATTAAAAGTAGGCATAACAATTGAGTTATATTGAATACTTAATAGAGTGTGTCTCTATAAAGCAATTTTAATTTGTTCTCTCACTACTGTTTGAACACTTTTTACTGTGAAAAATTTCAAACATACATAAAAGTAGAAGGAATAGTATGATGAAACCTCATTATCCATCTCCAGCTTCAATAATTATCAATACATTGCCAACCTTTCTTCACCTATACATTCCCACCTCGGATCTCATGTTAGTTATTTTTTTTAACAGTTTTGTTGAGGTATAATTTTACATACCATAAAAGTCACCCATTGTAAGCGTATGTACACCTACATTGAATTGTAATTCAATGCTTTAAAGTTTATTTATAGAATTGTGAAAGCATCACCACAATCTGGTTTTAGAATATCTCCATCACCCCAACAAGTTTCCCTGTGGATGATTGCAGTGAATTCCCACTCCCACACTCAGCCCCAGGTAACCACTAATCTGCAAATCTATAGATTTCCTCTTTCTGGACATTTCACATAAATGGAATCTTTTGCATCACACTTATTTTTAAAACTTAGCATAATATTTTGATATAATGTTTCATCGATGCTGTGGCATGTAACAGTAGTTCATTTGTTTTGTTGCTAAATTGTATTTCATTGTATGAATGTATTACTTTATTATCCATTCATAGGTCCGATCAACGTTAGAATTGTTTCCAGTTTGGGGATATTATGTATAATGTTGCTATGAACACTCATGTAACAGCCTTTGTTTTGAACATGTGTTTTCATCTTCCTTGGTTGGTCTCTAGTTGTAAAATTGCTGGGTTAAGTTTATATCTATCTTTTAAAAAATCTGCCTTGGAGTTCTCCAAATGGCTGTACCATTTTATATTCCCCCAGGAATGTGAGGATTCATATTTCTCCACATCCTTGAGGACACTTGGTATTATCTTTTTCATGATGGTCATTGTAATGGGTACTTAGTGATTTCTCATTGTAGTTTCTAATTATCTTTTAAATCTGTTAAATTTATTGAATGGGATTAGTTCTTTCTCTGCCCCAGATTACTTTTCCAGTTGTTCTTAGGTTTTACAAAAAATATTCATTTAGTCAAAATGTCCAAACTGATTTAAACTTGAGGCACCTACTTTCCCTCTCCTGCTGGACCTGGGAGTGGGGTGAGGGGTGGAGCCTGTAGTTGGCTAAATGGTCTGGTTGGCTTTCCTTTGTCTCCTTCTTACTCTTTTAGCTTTTCCGCCATGATTTTGCTGTCGTGGAACTGAGATGGGGGACAGTGGGGAGCAGGAAAGCCCTTCCTTTTCTGGTGACACTTCCTGGGCCTTCAGGTGTTGAAGGCTGGCGCTTCCATTGATTTTTTGGGTGAGTGCTGCCTACCTCCCCTCCTCTCTCCTTTCATGCACAGAGAATACATTTTCAGTCTATTTGGTTGTTTATTCCCTCAGCAGCTAGAACTTGGAAGATCACTTCTGCTTTTCTTCACTGAGTTCTCTTTGCCCCTGTAGTTTGCCACTTTGGATAAGACTTAAAATAACCTCCTCCTAGGAGGTCCTTAGGAGACATTAACTCATCTCTGCCCCCATAAATTCTGCAGCTGCTGATAGCCTAACACTGCCGTCACTCCCATTAATCTAAAAATAAAAGGCTATTCAAAGTGAGAGGCAACATGCATTTACTGAGATCAGTAAGAGTAGCTATTCAGGAATCATTAATTCAGGCAGAAGCCCAAATAATGTTCTGATTAAGAACCAAAGGCAATGGGTATTTATGAGAAAGGGAAGGGGAAGCACTCCATCAATAGAAGACAGGCATTTCTGTTGGTGCAGATATCATAAACTAATGATGTTAATTCTAAACAATGTTTTTAATTTTCCATCTAGTAGTCATCAGTCCAGTAGTTAAAGTTACTGCTTTCTTGTTACCTTTGCAAACAGTTCTTTGGGGACACAAGGTTGCCCTAGGCCCAGTCCAAAGGTCATTTTACCCTGTTTTAACCTTCCAAAGATTTGAGGCATAGATGGCAAGGCAGTTCCTTAAGCATGGCAGCTCCGGCTCCATTTTAAAATGGCTCCATTTATATTATTGTTTATACTCCTGTGGCTTATCCACCCAGAGCTAGCTATCCCTTCTCTCTCACTTTAGATTTCTCAGCTGAGAACCGGAGAACAAACAGTTCACTGTCACCCCAAACTGAGAGAGTCTACTGGCTCTCTTATGAGGCTTGAGGAGAGGAACCGGCACCATGTGGGGTGGGGTGGGGGTGGGGCACACAGAACACCAATATCTAAATATTTCTATCTGTCACCCTTTCATGTCCTCAGGGAAGTGTGGGATGCAAGAGTTCTATGCCTTTTTTGTTGTTGCTGTTTGGTGAAATTCTTTGAAATTTGTATCTTGTTTGATGCTTCACTCTGGCATATTGATTAGATCTTCAAATAACTCTGGGTGATAGGACTAGACCAGAACTAGGTCTCTATGGCATATATATATTCCTCACTGAAAAAATAACTTTTTTTTTCAATTAAATAAAGGGCAAGAGACTGCAGGCACTATAATTGTGTTTCACAACTCTGGGTAGGTAGAAGAGTCAAGTAGCAGGGTCACGTAGATTTGGGTTTGACGTCTAGCTGTTTGACTTAGCCACGTTTCTTAATCTCTCAGAGTCTATTTTGCATTTGTAAAATTGTTTTGCATTTGTAACTATACCACGTTAATGGTTTGGAAGACTCAATATAGTAGAAACGTAAATTCTCCCACATAGATATGGAGATCAAATAAATCCCAATAAAAATTTCTGCAGGTTGAACTTGGTGAATATTGAGATGATCTTAAAATTTACATGGAAATTCAAGAGGCAGAAAATAGCCAGGACCATCTTTAAAGAGAACACATTTGTCAAACTCATATTACCGGATAGTATCATAACTATCAAGTTATAGTAATTAAGACAGGATGGTATTGGTGCCGCCCTCAGGTTTGCTGATTCTTGAGGAAGACCCACAGGACTCAGCAAACAGTCATCCTCATGAACATGGTTTCTTACAATGAAAGGATACAAAGCAAAATCAGCTAAGGGAAAAGGCACATGAGGCAAAGTCTCCAGGAAACCAGGTGCACGTTTCCAAAAGTCTTCTCCCAGTGGATCACATTTAATTTTCCCAGCAACAAGTCATGACAACACGTGTGAAAAGCTGTCTATCAGAGAAGCTCATCAGAGACTCGGTGCCAAGGGTTTTTACTGGGGCTGGTCATGGATGCATATTTTACTTAGTAAACACCCAAATTCCAAACTCTTAGAAGGAAAGCAAGTGTTCAGTATAAACACTATTGTTTGTACAAACAGTTCAGGGACAGTGAACCACTCATCAGTTCTGGGGAGGGTTCCCACACTCTAGCCAAGAACCAGGCTTAGATGCAGGCCTGTAAAGGAGCATTCTCAGGCCTGCTTTGTGAACTCTTTTCTGAACAGGTGCAGAGATGGATAAATACAGCAATAGAACAGTAAAAAGTCCGGAAATAGAGCTACACAATTGCCTGATCTATGTCATTACAAATGCAGTGAGGTGTCATGACAATGCAGTGAGGAAAAGATAGCCCTTTTAAATAAATGATACTGAATCATTTGGTTATCTAAATGGAAAAAAAAAAGTAGACTTTAACACCTACTTTACATGATATCCAAATATGAGTTCCAGATGGGTCAAAGTAATAAAGCTTATAGAAGGTAACTTGGAGAATGTCTTCATGACCTTGTAGGCAAGATATTCTTATAAATTCACAGAAAGCACAACCATAAAGGAAAAGACAACAACATGGGGCATGATTAAAACTGGGAACTTTGTTTTATCAAAAGATAGCACTGAATAAAAGAAATAAGTCATGGAATGGGAGACTGCATAATAAATATTACCTACAAAGGACTTTAGGGTAGAATGTTTAATGAACTCCCATAGGGAAAAAAAACCCGACAATGTAATTTTTAAAAAGTGGACAAAAGATTTAACTAGGCAGGCACTTCTCACAAGAGGATATCCATGTGGCCATATATATATATATATATATATATATATATATGAAAAGGTGATTATGTGACTTTCCTATTGCTGCTTAACAAGTTACCACAAGCCTAGTGACCGACTCCTTGGAACTGGGAGAAATGTGTACCAAGGCTCATCAAGAGATACTAGAATCCACTAGAGCTTTTATAAGAGCTCCAAACTGGAAACTATCCAAAAGTCCCTCAGCAGTAGAATGAATACGTAAATTGTGGCATATTCACACAGTGGAACACTAAACAGCAATGAGAATGAAGGCACTCCTCCTATCCGACATGCAACTACATGGATGCATCTCCCAAATGAAACACGGAACAAATGCATTCAGACACACAAGAGTGTATGCTGTATGATTCCACAAACACAAAGCTCAAAATTCAGGCAAAATTAATACGTGGTGGTAGAAGTCAGAATAGCAGGCTCTTTGGGGATGATAATGCGTAACAGAGGGCCATGGAAAATTCTGGCAGTGTTAGTGATATTCTATGTCTTGATTGCATATACATATGGCTAGTTACATATACATGTTCATTCTTCAAACATTCATCAAGCTCTTCACTCATGACTTGTGTAGTTTCCTAAAGGTATGCTATGTGTATGTGAAGTGCCGTTGAGTTGGCTCCGACTCCTGGTGACCCTATGATTAATGACATCCACAGTGTCCTGTCCTCAACAGCCCTGCTCAGCTCAGCCGATGGCATCTTTTATGGAGTCAGTCTGTTTCATATTTGGGCTTCCTCTTTTCCTGCTGCCTTCTATTTTTCCTAGTATTCTTGTGTTTTCCAAAAAACCCTGCCTTCTCACGAGGTACCTGAAGTAGGACAGCTTCAGCTCTGTTATTTCTGACTCCACTGATGTTTCGATTAATTTGCTCAAGGACCCACTTGTTCCTCTTTCTGGTGGTCCTGGGTGTCTGTACAGCTGTCTTTTCACACCGTTTTTCAAGTGAGTCAAGTTTTTTCTCCTGTCAGCCTTCTTTACTGTCCAACTTTCGCATCCGTATAGATATGCTATAATTCAGTAAAAAGAAATGAACTTACAAAATAAGTAAATCAATATGCATGAACCCTTTTTGAGAAATCTTTTGAAGGGAAGCGAGTCATTATCTTGTAAACTTTTTCCCTTCCCACCCCACCCTGCAGTTTTTTACTTGAAGAAAAAAATATCGTTTCCTTCTCAGGATCTGCACACGCTCCAGTTGAAGGCTGAGTTCAGTTTGAAGTGAGCAGAGTCACTGGAAAGTTGAAAATATCCTTTCAGGAAATGGGTCCCAAGTTGTTTGAATGTGTTTCACAGGTTACAAAAACAGGCTTGGTGGGAAATTCAGCTTCAGCATTTAATCTTCTGCCAACTGCACTTGACATAGAAACTCCAGTGATTCATCATTTCAGGTTGTGACAATGAGATTAAGATGCGTTTGGAAGTTCAGGCACAAAAGGGATCAGTTACTAGTTACTCTTTGTTTTTGGCTTTTCAATAATGCAGATATTCAGTGGATTTCAACCCTGTGTATGACCGAGGATTTTCTAAGTGTAAGATTCCATATAATCCTTTAAACTTTCTTTTTATCTCACTGCACTTATTTGTTTGCTTGTTTATATATTTATCAATTTGCTTTATAAAACCCTGTAGTGAAAGGTAGGAAAGAAAAGCAAGAGCAAAAGCCTTTCCTTTGGAATCAGAATCTGGGTTTATGGAGCCCTTAAGGACCATTCAGTCAGGAGTGTGTGTGTGTATGGAGCGGGGGCGGGGGTGGGGGGTGGGTGGGGGGCGGACCATATTTCTCATCCTCATCTTTCCATCAAAGACAACTTCCGCTGTAGTCCTCACAGGGAACATTAGGAGGATGACATCTGCATTCTCTTCCACCTCCACTGGATGACTTACCTTCCTGATGAGACTGGCAGAGAATACTGAGCTCTCAGTGGCTTGGTTCCTATGTCTCCTTGAGCACTGGGTTCTGAAGCTGTGTGTCTTTATCTCTCATCCACTGGAGTATTTCCTGGAGGGGGTGTAGGTATGGGCTTGTAGGTATGGAAGCTGAACCTAGGCCCATAGGTCCTAGGAGGTTGATTGTAGTTACAGGTCCAAACAGCCTTGTTCAGTAGGACTTTATCAGGAATAAATCTTACGTTTTGATGTCTTTTCTCTTTGACTCCATGTCTCTGTCTTGATTGGGCTCATTCCACTTTGATTTCAGATGGCCACATGTCATAGTGTGTTCAGGCTGCTGTGATAAAATATCACTGGGTGGCTTATAAACAACAGAAATTTATTTCTCTCATTTCCAGAATTTGGGAAGCCCAAGGTCAAATTTCCAGCAGATTCAGTGTCTGGTAAGGGTCATCTTTTCACATTGTGGAAAGGGCAAGTTAACTTTCTGGCGTCGCTGTTGTAAGGTCACTAAACCCATTCATAATGGCTATGCCTTCTGACCCAATCACCCCTAAAGTCCCCACCTCCAAATACCATCACACTGAACATTAGGATTTAACCTATGAATTTTGGAGGGACACCAGCACGCAATCTCTAGCCCCACACAGTGTCGGGAGCACACGGCTCTTCCTATGAGGCTCAGAAAGCACGGACGGACACATTGCCCTGCACACTGGAATAGATCAGCCTGTTAGAAAAGAAAGCTTTGCTAAGTTTTAAGGGAAAAAAAAAATCAAGGAAAGCCAGAAATACACAGAGAAAAATAAGAATAATAATTAACATTGAAAGCTAGGTAAATGCTGGAATCAGGAATTCAGATTCCTCAAATCCTTTTCCTTGAGATGCATTCATTAGTATTTCTGCTGCGCAGAAAGTCTGCAAGGAAAATGATGTTATTGTTGTTTTTCTGATTATACAGGTGACACTAATGTAGAAAACTCTAGCAACAGAATAGTATGAAGAAGAAAGTTAAAAATCACCTAAGATTCTTCCAATAGGGTACCCACTAAATGTTTGGGGAAACGTCCTTTAGAGAAGGGCCATCAGGGAGCCTGTTGGAGTCCTGGAAATGTCCTATATTTTTATGAGATCACATGGATGTATACAAAGGAAAAAATTCATCAAGTTGTGCAAGATTTGTGCACTTTATTGTATGGGTTTTCCGCATCAATTTTAAAAATCTCCCAGATATTTTTCTCTGTATTATTTTGTAGAAACAGAATCATATTATCCATGCTGTTTTGATAAGTCTTATCAAATTATCATACATTATATTATAAACTCTTTCCATAGCAATGCACTTACTGATACACCTTTGCCTTAGAGAGTGTTTGGTGGCCAAGTTTAGAATCTTATGAAAGCTGGTTTAAGAAAATAGAGGTTTGGGGGCAAGAATATAATAGGCATTCTTACAGCATCTCAGATGAATTGTATTTCTTATTTTTTAACTACTTGATTATTTTTAAGATACTCTTCTGAGCCTTCTCAAATTTTCTTACTTGCTATCTATCAATTTGGGGATTTTTAACTTTCATCATAACCTCAGAGAGTAGCTTCATGTTTTCCATAAGGGTCACTAATGATGTCTAGATGAATCCATGGAATTTATTGTGTGCATATTTTGTACTGCCCAATCCAGCTAAGCCGGAAAATAAACACTGGAGAAGGGAACCTGCATCTTGCCAACAGATCAAAATCATAGGTTTAATTATGTGGGTAAATGGCAGAAGTTGCATTTGTTACTGTCTTAGAAATTCACTCAGTGAACATTTGTTGACTGAGAATCTAATAGGTGCGACATTGTGTTGGAGGCTGGGAATACCACAATGAATATGACATTTATTGTGACGCTGGACCTCGATGAACACAGAATCTAGTGTAAAGTGGAGTGTAAAATGCCCCCTTTGAAACAAGTTCCCAAGATGGGTATTTCCTGATTCCCTGATTGCCCAAGGCAGGGAGCTGCACCAGAGTAATCTCACTGTGACTGGACACCAAAAACAAAGGGCACGTATAGAGTTACAAAGAGTAAAGGAAAGCAGAGGTCTAAAAACCTGGACAGGTATTTGGAGGTTGACGTAAGGTGAAGCAAGCCCCTAGAAGATAATAAAGACAAACTTTGAAGCCAGAAATTTGGGATCTGGGCAACAACAACAAAAAAAGTGAAACTGAAGGACAAGGTAAGGCAGAATAAAAGTCATGAAGGGAGTAGAGGCTAAAATAAAGCACAGGTAACTGCTGGCACAGGTTTGACATGAAGGGTGAGTACGATGGGATAAATGGCCAGGGGAGGAACAGAGAGACAAGAAACTCAAGACGAAGAAAATATGTATACAGTAAATGTGGCATAATTGGGGAGCCAACCAGGACCTGTGGTTAGGTCTAGCTTCATTGAAGAGAAAAGTCTTAATTGCCTGGTAATGGGTGCGTAAACAAGGTCAGCCTTCCCGTCCAAAGAAGATATTGTATCTTTTGGAATTTTCTTAGGTTCCCACCTTGTCCACTTAGGTTACATGTTGACTAGAAACAACAACTACAAGAAACTTGAGTCTTTTCATTAACAGGATACAAATGTTACTGAAGAGGGATTAAAAACACGACATACAACAACAAAATATTACAAGTTAGCAGTTGGTAGGTGGTCTGATTTGTTAATTGTTCTAGAATAAACCTCTTACTGTCAAACTGGAAAAATGTGAAAGACAAACAAAAATTAGGGTCTAAGATTGGATGCGTAATACTGATCATTAAGTATGAAAAAGGGCACTTGAAGAAGTAAAACACGAGTTAATTACTCTTCGGTGAATGTTCATGTTTAATATAACGGCTAATGGACTCACCTCTACTAACCCCTACCCTGATATATAAGCCAAAAACTTAGCATGAAAGAAATGTTAATCAGCTGTGTTGAGTTGATCCCAGTGGAAATTTCATTTCTATTGTTTCTTAGAATAAGTAGATTTATCTTGGCTTCCACTGTTTAAGGAAATGCTTTGATTCCTGCGTTCTTTCCAGCCAAAAGCACAGAGAAGATTTCCAGAGTAGGAAGCAAGCTGTGTGTGTGTCTCTGTCACAGACTTAGACAATCGTTAGGAATTTTCAATTCCGAACTGATGTGGGAAGATGGAAGAAATCTTATGATGAAAGAAGCAAATAAAACCCAGAAGTCTGCCCCTCTAATCTGCTGAATCAGGACCAGTGATATTGAAGTTTTAATTCTGTTGCTTTCAGGGTTCCATATATAAAATACATGTATTTTAATGAAATGCATTTTAATGAAATTTCTTGTTCACAATAGCTTATCAGAGGGAGAGAGAACTAGAGAAAGAGAGAGAGAAGCTTCTATTGTACTTGTATTGCTGTGGAAGTAATTTTGATAGTATTAAATATGGATACTTCCTAATATGTGTTTCCTAATTGATTTGATATATACATATATATGTATATATATATATAAAATCTATCTATATTAATCTATCTATATTAAGCAGTTGGCCAAATCTGGAGCTTTAGGTACATAAGAATGATCTCATGACTGTTGGACTCTTATCCAAAACACAGAAAAAAATGAAGACCTCGCTCTATACCCAGTGTCGACAAACAAAACATCCAGCCTAAGAAAAAGCTTGTAAGAGTTTATTTGAGCCATACTGATGACAATTGCTGGGAAGCAAAATCTCAACAGACTGAGAAAATGCTCCACAAAATGGCGGTTTGCAACTTGTTTTATACATAGACTCAGAGGAGGTTTACATGAAATCCATTGGTGGTAGATTAAGGGGGTGGGAGAAAGGAAAACGCGGGTGGGGGGGGAGGTGGGGGGAGAGTCTCTGGGATTGAATAATAGTAAATTAGAGAGACAGATATTTCTTTCACATTGGTGGGTATAGCATAGTTAATAGTTCCCTATTTACAGCACATAGAGATGGTCATCAGAGGACAAGAATAACAATGAGGGATTCTGTAGTTTCCTGCTCTGGTCCGGAAAAAGGGATTGCTCTGACATTCCAAGGGCTTGCTGTCTTAGATGCAAAAAGACAGTCGAAAGGCTCACTTAAGGTAAAGATTGACCTTTGTCAAGGAAGCTACAGGCCTATGATGTGACTGACTACCTGCCATGACCTGCTTTTAGTTAGAAATTTTGTGTTCGGACCATCCTATGTGGTTATTTTCGGTCTCCTGAGCTTGTCAGGTTTCACATGTGGCCCCTTTTTGGGTCCACACTAGGGACATACTGGCAAGATCACGGAGGTTGGAGTGTCCTTGCTTGTTATTGAAGTGCTTTAAAGACACGTGGTCATGAAACATGAATGGTAAGAACCTCATTTGCAAGAAGGAGAAGGAGAAGAAGAGGAGGTGGTAGAGGAGGAGGAGGAAAGAAGGAGGAGGGGGAGGAAAAGGAGACTGAGGAGGAGGAAGCAGCAGCAGCAGAAGAATAAGACGGGGAAAGGAAGGAAGGAAGGAAGGAAGGAAGGAAGGAAAGGAGGGAGGGAAGGAAGGCGAGAGGGAGGGAGGGAGGGAGCAAGGGAGGAAAGAAGGAAGTGAGATAACATAATTAACTCTTACTAATCAATTCCTCACACAGGAGCCTGGTCCCTCCAAACCTTTGTGCTGTTATCACCTCTGCCTGGAATACTGAGTTCAATGTCAGCTCAGGTGTCTTCCAGGAGTCTTCCAGTCCGTCTGTCTCTCGCGCCTCTGTGTGTCAGTTGCATTTATAGCTACGGCCAAGCGATTTCATATGTCATGGTTTTCTTACATATCACATTTGCCAGCTTTCTCTTTGTAGTAGGCTGTATTTTCATCAGGGCAGATACCCCCCCTGTGTGTCACAGTGCCTGGCAATGCTGTGTAAGCAATAAGTGCTCAATTGATTCACAGCTCTTGAAAAGTTACACTTCTGTTTCGTTCCCTGGCTGCTCTGTGCCCCTCTTCAGAGGCAACCGTTATCAGTTTCTTGGATGTCCTTCCAAAGATAATCTCTGTATATTCAAGTAATTATATATATATATAAATATAAATATGTATATATGTATACACACACACACACACACACACACACACACACACACACATTTTTTTCCCTTCATTTTTACACCCAAATGATATTCTGGATTTTGTTCTTTTTCATCTGAAAATATATCTTGATTTTTGTTGCACATCAGAACAGAGGGAGCTTCCTCATTCTTTCTTTATATGGCTCTTCAGCACTACCTTCAATGTGTGGAGTGTCAAAATTCAATCAGCCATCTCTCGATTGACTTGCAAGGTACTTCTGCTATTCTGATACTTTATATTCTACTGTAATTAATGAAGAGCCTTAAACATATGCCATTTTACAGAAGTGTGAATATATGTGTGTGTGTGTGTGTGTATATATATATATATATATATATATATATATATATATATATATATATATATATATATATATAGTGTGTGTGTGTGTGTGTGTGTGTGATTGGCTAGATTAAATAGCATGCATATTTTATTAGCAGTTATCACCAAATTCCCTCGATAAAGACATCGATTACGTTTCAATCAGTAATGTACGAGAATGCACCAACATTAACTACATCATTCAATTTTTCATCTTTATAAATCTGACCATGTAAAAAAAGTATCTCAATAAAGTTTGAATTAGCTTTTCCTGTCTTTCTAGTGAGGTAGAATATCTTTTAATATGTTAGTAAGCTATTTGTATCTCCCTTTCTGTGATCTGTCTGGTGAAACCTTTTATCCATTTTTCTACTTGTTTATTGTTCTTTTTCTTATTGATTCTAGGATACCTCTCTGTTAAAGACAAATTAACCCTTTGTCTGTGAGAGGAACTGCAACTATTTCCCAGTTTATTATTCATTGCTTTTACATAATTCTTTATTAGCAATTCTTTATTTCACGGTTTCTATATTTTGAGTTACATTTTAAAAGGCCTTCTCCGCTATGAGTTTTTTTAAGGTTCTCTCTGTCTCTGTCTCTGTTTCTCTCTCTCTCCCCTCTTCATTTACATTTAAACCTTTGAGCTTCGTGTAATTTATTTTGCTGTAATTTGTGAGATTCTCTAGTTTAAATTTGTTACAGTGTTAGATGATGGCCTTGCTATTGATACGCCCAGTGTCATGAAGTTAGTTACCATACAAGTGATGCGTAGGGAACCCACAACGGCTCCTTGGAGGAAAAGAAGCTTAAATCTAATAACAGAAATACATCGGTGAGCCCAAGGAGGTCATGAAACATTTACAGCACTACCTAGTAGATCATTAACCGTCTAAACGTTAGTTTACATAGTACAGAATCTCCATTATAACATCAAAAGAAATCTTACTATTATAACTTGAAATATTTACTTTGCATAATTTGAGGCTGAACTTAACTCCACCTTTCAAAAATAAACACTTTTTGCAAAATACTCAGTGTTTAATATATTGAGTTAAGGAAATCTTATTGATGTATTTTAGGATCCTTTTCCATGAGAAAGAGGTCATTTTGTAAGTTCAGACCTTAGAGAAGCTTTTTGTAACTTTTCACCTCACCAATGTGGGAGCATTGAAAGGGTCCCACGGAAGAAAGACAGGGAAATTCAACATACAGATTTCAGAACCAAAGGCAGAGGAAAAATTGTTAACTTTCTCCATCGTTTTCGCAACTTTTAGTGAGCCTAATTGAGGATGTTAAAGTAAAAATGGATACTTCAACTGAGTGAAATATATTGGATTTATGTCCACTTTCAGGTGAGTTTGATGTTGACTGTGTTTTTGTTAGAAGTTTCGGACGGAAGTGGAGGGCAGATTGCGAACACATTTCAGCTTTCACCACAAGTTCAGTTTAACTCTCTAGAAAGCTACTTTAGAGATCATCTCCATCCAGTCTTCTCATTTTGTTGATGTAAAAATGAAGGATCAGTAAGATAAGGTTACATGTCTACAGACTGAATATTACTAGCAGATTCTTGAAAATGAAGTATTTAATGGATTTTAGAAGGACATAAAAATGCAGAAAGGAGAGAAAACAAAAAGTATTTAATCTTTCCTTCTTCCTAAGAGAAGATAAAAGATGTTATAAAGAAATGATTTGAAATAAGTTTGGAAAATCAGAAAGAGCTTTAGAGGAAGCCTTGAAAGTGCCACTAAAGTCATTTTAGGACAAACAAGAATGATTTTACTGGGTGAAGCGTAAGTACAGGGAACGTATTTCCTCAGAAAGTGCTCCCTGTTAAACTACAAAGAGATTAAGTTTATGCATAATTATAATTATTCAGAAATACTAGAGTTTTTCTGAGTACATTTTTTAACATTTTGAGTTTTACTTCATGGAAGGCAACCATGGTTTTCCAGAATACAGCCCTGTCAGCGATGGGATCTGAGTCTGGTTTAACACAGCATGAAGTTTTCTTAATGAACGTCTGTTTAAACAGAAATACATTACGTCTCTCCCAGTCACCAAAATTTCCTTTCAGAATATTTATCTTTACAAATGAAAAATAAGTATGAGGCACAGAAACGATAAGATACGTTTGCCCTAACCGCCCATGTTATTAGAAAAACAATAAAGTCAGGTCCTATTTTGGCTGTCAAAATATGAATGGAAAGCTGTCTAAAAGCAAATTCAGGGAAATTCATAGCTGTGGAATTAGAAAAGAAATGAGGTTTTGAGAGCCAGAGTCCCCCGTGGTGAGAACTAAAGCAGGTGAAAATACGTATTTAAATGCAAAAAGGCTTTATGTTTAGAATTTGCCACAAATTCTTATCATTCATACTGGTTCTTTTTCTTCGAAAAAGAAAACAGGAAACTTCTCGGAAAGTCACTGGCTCTAGGCTTTAAATCAAATTGGCCTTTAGAGCTAACTGTGGCGTTTTAAAAAAAAATCAAGTGAAGGTTATGGTGCCACTGATTTCATGACTTGAGCTTTCTTTGTCATTTGTTTATTAAATGGAGAGTGATGACATTTCAGGAAATTGAGGATAGATTGTGTACAGAATACAAAAAGGAAATATGAGAGCAGCGTTCTTCTCTGAGCTGGGTTCCTAACTTAGCTGAGCTGTGGCATATGCCCTTTTACATTCACATTCTGGATTCTGCCAAGCCAGGTTTTCTTCCGTAGGAAAAACTCTATATTTATATACTTTTGATGCCAAGTTATGTACTTTCATCAAACAAGATGTTAGCGTTTCCTTCAAAATTTTGTACTTATAATTTGACGACCATAGTAAATGGAATAGGACGCCATTTTTAAGGCGTTTAAAATTTTCCTTTATCCCGCTTGCATTCCCTTCCCTGTTATCAAAGTACATCCATATTATGTTGTACATATTGTATTGCATATTGGATATTGGCTACATAAGTGCAAGAGTTTGGGAATAACACAATTTCTTTTTCTCTATATTTGGGAACGAAATAAGAAATTCTAGTCACAGTTCCTGTGGGTTGACCCACACTGGCGCCTGGGTCTTTTCCGGGCCAATCTTGGAGTATAAACTGAAATAGCCCATAGACTCAGGGCAAAGAGACAAAGATGGGGTCTGATCCCTGGCCTTTTGTTTGTATCAGCTAGAGAGCCCTGCGTGGTGCTGGACCCAGGACAAGGCTGTGCCACCTTCTTCGAGGACACAGGCTGGCACAGAGGGGGCCAAGGGCATATTGAAAGCCATATTGAATGAAAGAATGAATGTGCGTTCAATAGATGTTATTGACTCAGAGCTTTGACGTCGCTGAGCTGTGCTATCAGCTGTTTATCAGGCTTCTGCTTAAGCGAAGTAGACATTCTTAGATTATTTGTTAGTTTTGATTGGATATTCTGTAACTGAAGCCAAATACATCCTGACATTAAGATTAAGCATCCCCCCCTGGTTTCTACTATTTTTTTTCTTCTTATCCGTCTACTGCCAAAGAAGTGCTTCACCATTTTTTTGAGAAATGATTTAGTAAATGTGCTCTACAAAGTTCTGTTGGAAACCAACATTACTTAAGAAAGATTTTGTATAGTTCATTAAAATCAGCACTGTTTTCTTCTTTAATTCAGGACAATCTCTTTCTGTGCAACTGGTAGAGCACATCAGAACAGATGGAATAAGAATAGATGAAAGAAAAGATGGAGGAAAATGCTCTTATTTCAGAATGGAACTTTTTATAATGTCTTTGCGTTCAGTTTGGCATTTTTTTGCATTCATTTGTCATTAAGGGATAATAAAGTTATTTGGATTATTCGAGTTCAAAACGTGAAAAATAAATGAAATTATTTTTTTCTCTGTTTAATTCTGAACTGCCTTAATGGCCTGTTTTTACAGAGGTATTTTATGAAACAGCTTGAATCACCATAGAACAAGGAATTTAAGAGTGCACAACAAATACTCGGAAAGAGTTCTATCACAGTTTTCATCTGACCACCAACCTAAAATGCTGATCACAAGCCAGAAAATCCCTACTCGTTGTGTCTCATCAAGGGGTGTTAAATTGCACTGCAGTCAGAATGAAAAAAAAAAACCAAGTCAGATTTTAATAATATCCAGTCTTAGATGCCATCAGCAAGATGACATTTCCTGGAAAGAACTATGTTATTACAGTATTATTATTTGTAATGATTTGCTTGATATGATCAACCAAGAAAAAGCAAATGATCCAAATGGGACTTTTGGCAGGAAGCTGGATTCTCATTAAAAGGGGTATTAGTGGGCCAAACATATTTGAGTAAACACTGAAGATGAACTTGACGTTAGCAAGGAGGAGCAGAGCATGGAGACCGCAAGAATTCACAAGGCCAAGGAATTCCGGTTCTAACCACTGAGAGAGAATAAAACAGGGCTGACCTTTGCCAAACTCCTTGGCAGCCTTAGTCAGGATTTATATTTAAGGAAAACATAAAAGTCAAAATAACACAGTTTACATGATGTCATGTGCTTTGTCATTGCCATCTTTTAGATACTCAGACAGAATGGCATAAACCTTGGAACTTGGGCATTTCAGAAAATACCAGGAAGAGTGGGGGTGGCAGAGAAGACTTCAAATTCATTGCCAGGAGGTCATCAGGCTTGAAAGAGAATAAGTTAAAGCTGACAGGCTTTGAATATGTTACGGCTCAGTTTGCCAAGGAGAAAAATGCAATATAGAACCTATAATGGTGATATTGATATTTTAGTTATAAGAGACCAGAGATAATTTAATGAAACATAATATTCATTTCTACATTTTGTAAGTTGCCGTTTAAAAATATATAAGTCGAAAAAAAACAAGGAAAATTTGAGTTAGCTAAATGATATTATGAGATAGTCTCCTCATAGATCTCTGCCAATTCTGCCATACTAGACACCAATCTTATTTTCTAAAAATCCTTGTATAAATATAAGATTTTCAAGACCCAGATGTTCAGTGATCTAATTCAAGCAACATTGAATCCAAATCATAAATGGAAGACAAACAATTTAGAATTACCTCCAGTAGGGTGCAAGCAATATTATTACTAAATAACTATGAAAGTACTGAAACATAACTGTTACATGTACTAAAAAGAAGTTACTTTTTTCAGTGGATAAAAATGCGACACATATTTTCCCTACCCTAATTTCATAAATAAGGATAAGTTATACTACTGCTTATCTACATTTTATACTAAGAAGTGAACCAGTCTTTAACGATGTTCTCCATTCATCTGCAAAAAAGCAATGGGTTTACTCAGGGGCTTGCCCAACAGATTCAATGTTATGCAAAAATGCTTCCAAATCAGCTGAGGAGATAGATTCAAAAGTCACATTTTTCTATAGGAAATGTGGTACGCATTTACAAATTAGACCTTCAGAGGCTAGAGTGTGAGATACAAAGAAAGCTATGACCACTTTTTCAATTTCTTTCAAATTTATGATCGATGGATTACCAGAAGGCAGGCTTTCCTACACTCTGTGTGAAGTGCTTTTTAGGGCAGTCCAAAACACTGACAAACTGGACTGTTTACAGCGATAACCCTCCCTCCTGCTGCCTCCCTCCCTCCCTCTCCCTCGTCTTCCCTCCCCCTTCCCTTCTCCCTGCTCTCCTTCCCAGTTCATATTCCCTTTAACCCCTGCACAGAATGGATTTCTAGGTGGATGCCAAGTCTGAGTCATCTTCTCACCCCTTAGAGCAACACACTCTGCACCTGGTCCCATTTTTAAAAACAATATCCTGCACCTAGTCCAGATTCTTTGACTAAGGTTTGTTGAATTGGAATATAAAAATAAATGGTTACAAATGGAATCTGGGCCTTTGGGACCTACTGTCCGATTTGCATTCATTAATTCTATTTGCAGGATATCTTGGCTCTGGTATCTTCAGTGAAGACCAGCCAGCCCAGGTGACAGTAATTATGGTTGCAGTCCAAACCTGAAGCTGCCAGAAACCCAAAGGGCAACATGGAAAGAGAAGTTTGGGAGTTCTTCCCTCTCGAGCGGTTGTTTCACTTTCGACTGGAACAATGTACTCTTTCCACAGATGGAAAAATAGTTCTGAATTTCAGAACTCACTTGGGTAGATTTTTAACACCTGCATTAGGAACCATTTATGCTCGTTCAAAATTTTCCACATTTCTTCTACATTTTCTTCACCTCATATAAAACAGGGTCTTCCCTGGGGGGCTTTCTCCCTCTCACTGTGCTGAACTCAAAGCTCAGTTGTCACCTTTGTAAGTGCGTCTTGGGAAGGTTTCCCTTTTCAGGGCTGGGGCCCCACCTAGCATGCAGAAGAATCCAATGAGGCCAGCTAGCCAGTTAGAGGTACTTTCAAAATCTTCTCTTACCATATGTCACTGATTATGAGGTGCACACTTTTTCATACTAGTACCTGTGGGGACAGAGCCAGGAGTGCAGTTTTCAGTGTCTTGGCCTCACGTGGAAAGGTGCTGGCTCAGGTAGTAAATAGCCATCAACTGTGATTGGATGGCCATCAGCTGTGGCTAGTTGGCCGTCAGCTGTAGCCAGTGAGCCATTGGCCACTAATATAACTGCCGTGGCTACGCTAGCAGAAAAATGGGAGCTAGCAAGAAGATGGTGGCTGGCAAGCGCGGATGGCAGTTAGGATGGCGGGTTGCGGACAGTGTGGATCCAGCCTCCAGTGAGACTATAGTGCCGCCAGCGAGAATATAGTGGTATGACTCCCCTACCTATGGCTCTGTGGGTGTTCGTTTTTGGCCTCACCGTATCTTGCATTCTTATGTGGGGAGTGGGACCAGAGACTCTGCATGCTGCCCCGCATGACAGATATAGTGGTATGACTCCCCTGCACAGCGAGCAGGGTCCCCTGCATGACAGTACCTCTGAAACAGAGATACTTGTTTCAATCTGTGGCATCTTATATTCAGCACAATACAGTCTAACAGCCAACACGTTCTGGTAACAGCAGTAATACCACATCTTTGGAGGTTCCTAAAATTATATTGGGATCTATAGTTATGGCAAAGTGCTTCTCAACAGCCCTCCGTGTCCTATATATTCAGAGCCCTGTGACTCACTGTGCGGCTTTCGATCCTCTTAAGGTCCTGTCATGTGGGGAATCACCAGGGGTCTCAGCTCCCGCTCCCCACATAAGAACGCAGGATATGGCTAGGCCAAAAAGGAACACCCACGGAGCCATAAGTAGGGGAGTCATACCACTATAATCTCTCTGACAGCATCTGCCTCTCTGCAATCTGCTCTTGCCAGCTCAGCCACCATCTTCTTGCTAGCCCCCATTTTTCTGCTAGCGTAGCCACGGCAGTTATATTAGTGGCCAATGGCTCACTGGTTACAGCTGACGGCCAACTAGCCACAGCTGATGGCCATTTACTACCTGAGCCAGCACCTTTCTATGTGAGGCCGAGAGCCTGGAAACTGCACTTTGGGGCTCTGTCCTCACAGTTCTCTGATTTGGGTTAGGAGACTATGTGAAGGTTGGACAATTAAGTCCGTGAAATTTTCCACTGTGTAAGTGCATGGTGGAAAGTTCGCGAACTTAATTGTCCGACCCGTGTAGTGTTTGAATCAATAAAGGGCTGGTTTTTTGTTTTGTTTTGGTTTGGTTTTTGAATGCTAGTTGCTTATTCTTTGCCTGTTACAGCTACCATACAAAATAATTATTATGGCTAATACTTAGTGTTGACTATGTGGAAGGCTGTTCTAAGCCCTGGAAATATATTAAGTCAATCTGCATAAGAATAACACAAGGAAGGTACCACTCTTACCTCCATTTAACAGGTGAAGTTGAAACCCAGAGAAGTTAAGTCACCGGCATCAATGTTCAGTATCAGAACAGGGGTTTGAACCCAAGCAGCCAGGTTACAGGGTCCATGCTTTTATCATACGTCACTGCCCCATAAAGATTTATGGTAACACAACTGATAAGCACACAGGCTTCAAGAAGTCAAACTTCAAGCTAAAGTCATGAAGAGATTACCGCTGAGAGTGTTCTTATCATATTATATGATTCAATTTATACTCTAAGATCTGAACTTCAGGGCTGTAAGAAAAGCTCTGATTTTAGTGTCTACCTGAAAACACACACACAAAACACCATGGAGACACCCACATACAGACAACTGGGCCGGGATGAGGAGGCCAGGATATGGTGACTGCCTTTGTTTTAAGTTCTCCTACTGGGTTTCCCTTTTTTCAGGGTCTTATATTAATTTTTACTCCAAAAGACGCATTAAGGCTTATGTTCAGAGAATGTCATCCTGAAAAATCATGGTAGGGCTTATTTTTAGGTTAGGTCTTATTTTCGGGGAAACACGGTATGCCTGAGTATTCTTATAAATTACCGTAAGTCTCTAATTGCCTTAACTATCCAACCCTGTCATTTAGTTTGCCTCAGGCTTGTCTGAATATAGGTGTTGGCCGTTTTTGAAGGTCAAATTCAACCTCAAAGTACAAAAACTTTTCACCAGTGACATTTTTCAAAAGAATATGCTGTAGTCTGTGAAGGTGATTCTGAAAGAAGCTTCCTTAAATTGTTCAAACAATGGCAACCTCATTGGAAAAAATATATATTCTCCTGGACTGACTCTTTTAAATGCAGACATGCTCTTCAGAGGTTCAAATCATGGGTATTTATTTTTAAAATATGATTTGTTTTATGGTGAGAGCTCAAGAGTACTTAAAAATAGGATTAACCTCTTTATATGTTGCAGAGGTGATTAAACTACATTCCTGTCATTCGCTTGCTTTCTTCACAGAAAGTGACGTATTTTCCTTTCAGTTTTTAGTATTATAGCTCAGAATCCACAACTGGAAAGGATGTCATTTGTGTTTCAATCCTAAAATTCTATTTACATATAATTATTCTGGATTAAGAGCATGCTATATAATAGGTTCTTCTGGAAAAAGGAAAATTCCAACTTACCCTATAAATAAAAAATAGATTCCATTTGACTAATAGACCAATATGCCAGTATTTTCTCTTTACTTCTTGTTTCACTTTATTAATCTATCAATCTACCAATTAAGGTTTCAAACAGCTTAATTAAAATGTCAGTACATTTTCATGTACTTTTATTCGATTCTTTGGGACCCAGACAGGGTCCATCCTTTCCTCTGGGCTGTGGGGCAGGATAATGGAGTCGGGGTCATGTTGGAATTTGCAAGGCCAATTAGACATTGGAGTGTGGCCCAAGATCCTTCTTTCTCTGCCCCCAAACTGTATAGTTATCCCTACATGGTAAGTGGGATCCAAAAAATTACACAAAAGTATCAAAGACATTTTTATAAGCATTCAGTTATCAGTCACTTTCATTCTTGAATTGGGTGTTATTTCCAATGAAGTAAATTTTGGCAAAAAATTTCTTCAGTGGCTAAACGTGTATTAAATGCCCACCATGTATGCCGGCATAATAACTGCTTTCTATACCAGTTTCTCTGCTCTGGAGCATTGGCTCTTGCTGTTAGTCTGAGCATTTTGGATTTTGGCCTGCCTGAATATGGAGGTTAGTGAGCTGGTGGCTTAATTTGTAAATTTTTAGAAATGTTAGGTTGTGATCAACTATGAATTATGTGAAATAATATAAATTACATAAATGTATATGTCAGCTCTAAGTGTATGTATAGCTTATATAAATAGTCCTCATGAGTGTCTCCAAAGGCACTGGCTTGGGTCTGAAATGAGAGTGACTTATTCATCTAGGGCATGTGATTTATTGAGTGAGAAACCTACAGGGAAGTGAGGAAATGGCAAGAAAGGAGGCAAAGACATGGCTTTTGAAGAAGCCCAAGGGTGGCTCTGGGGCTTGCGGCAAGGGAGTGCACTTTTTAGCTCAGCCAATGCTGTGCGTTGCCCCAGAAGGGAGGGGTAGGAGGCATATAACCTTCTAGGCAGTTCTTGGTGAGGACAGTTCTCCCGAGAACAGGGTAACTGTGAGCCACTAGCAGCCAACCTTGTGTAGCTGGGGCCACCTTCCTGGTAAAGGGACAGGGCAGGGCTTCGTCAGTGTCCACTTCTGGCCCCAAGGGAACGGGAGAGGGAGCAATCGACAGTAACCACAAAGAGTGAGAAAGCCTGATTCAGCTGCCCTTTGAGACTTGGAATTATTTCCCAACTTAGTTAATCATTAATTAAGTGACTATTGATCCGGGAAAGTGAATCTGTGCATAGCTATGTCTATGAATCAAAAGAAAAGGGAGAACTGAATCGTCTTTGCAGTGGACTTTTGAGAACTTGAAGTTTATGGCTAATTTAGTAAACCTGAGATCAAATTGTCCACCATCTCCTAAACTGCTTTCGGAAGCTTTCTGGGGAAATGGAGGCTAGTTGGGGATAAAAAGAACAACAGGTACTAACACCTGTTTTGTGAAAAACCAAAAGGAGTGCCTTAAAAAAAAAAATTTAATTAGTTTATTATTTTATGAAATGCCCAAACAACAACATGCTCATTGATACAATTCAAAGTATGAGAGATATTTAAAGAAAAAGACACCCATTTCATCTCTTTCCATTTCTGAACCCAGCCTGAATGCATAAAACGTGCATCATATTTAGGGGACCTTTTTCTGTTTTTTAATAAAAGGGAGTACTTTTATAAAAAAAAGTAGCCATATGGCATAGTCTGGCCCAGGGTTCAGTGAGCAGGCTTTGTGCTTAGCTCTGCTTTGAAATGATAAAAAGTTGAGTTCCATGCATAGGGACCCAGGGGTAAGGATTACAGGGTGTTATATCTGGTCAAGAAGGAAACGCAGCCCTTGGTCAGGGTAAGAAGACCAAAATAACTGCATTGGGCAGTTGATGACTTTGACTATAAGGTCAAGTTTCAGAGTTTTGAATTCTTCAAGAATATTTTGAATTCATTTGGCAGAGAGCTAAAGTTGTTTTTTTCTTTTTTCTTTATGTTTTGGACTGTATCTTTGAAAGGCTATCTGTTGTTTTTCCTTATGGTTCAATGCAGAGGCAGCACAAACATTTCTCTTCTTGAAAACAAGCAGGTGTTTTACTTTAGTCAGTACCCTGGATCTCAGAATCAAGGAATTGTTTAGAGCTGAAAGAGGGCCATACAGATACAGCCCCACCCCCTCTAAGCCATCCAGTGTAAGGAACTGGACCGCATTTAAACAGTAGGTTGTGGTAGGTGTCAATCTTCTGATGGCTGGTCCAACCTCCCAGCACTCCACTGGGCCCACTCATGTTTAGTCCTACTTCACTGATGAAGAAATTGAGGCTTAGAGAGTTACCTAACTTGCCCACAGTCACACTTAAAGTGTGGCAGGGCCTGCTTTTGAGTCTAACTCCAAATGCCACGTATTTTTCATTTCATCACACTGAGTCCCACAATCCCGTGCCAGGGTTTTACTAGCTAGTGGGAATCACAAATCTCCGTCTGTCATGAAAAATTTCTAATCAGGTATAGTACCTGAGAGAAGAACAAGGTGAGTAAAGATTGACGTGGAAATAGTGAAAAGGTGGTAGGACTAGAAATCTAGAAGACTTAGATTCTGGGGCAGCTCTGTTGCAATAGACACACTACAAAATCTACAAGGTTAATTTGTATTTAAGGGTGTGACCAACCAACAGAAGTTCCAGTGTTAATATTTTCTGTTTCTGGCCAAGGAAGTTTGGAAGGAACAACTATATGAACTTGGTTTCAAAGGAAGAAGTGAAGGAATGGTGTAAGGACAGTTCAGATTGGAGGTAACTTAGGCTCAGAGATGCTTTCAGACAAACTGTATTCTTGGGGTTAGTAGTAGAGCTCATAAGTTCATCTGTAAAGCAAGGCCACAAGAAGATGGACAGAAGATGAGAGAAATGTCAGTGGAGAAAGTTTTGGACCTCTTCACCTCGACCTTAGGCTTTCAGAGTTAAAGATGGCTGAAGACAACAATTCACTGAGTGTGCTTTGTAAATACCTTCCCAATCAAAATGAACTAATCCCACCTTCATTGCGGCCCTATTCATGATACCCAAGATGTGGAAACAACTTAAATGTTCACTGACCGATGAATGGATAAAGAAAACGTGGTATAAATATAATGGAATATTATTCATCCTTAAAAAAGAAAGAAAATTCTGCAATATGTGGCAACATAGATGAAACTTGAGGACATCAAAATGAGCCAATCACAGAAAGACAAATACCACATTATTCCACATATATGAGTTATTTAAAATAGTCAAGCTTATAGACTTGAAAGAGTGGAACGGTGGTTGGCAGGGGCTGGTGGGAGAGGAAAATGGAGAGTTACTAATTAACTGGTATAAAGTTTCAGTTAAGAAAGACGCGTAAGTTCTAAAGATTTGGTATTTAATGTTGTACCTATAATCAATAATACTGTGTTTATGCCTTTGTTTGTCGTTTATCACAGTTGACCTGTCTTCACCCCTTGACTGTGAATGTGTTAGGGCCAGAGACCTGGGCTTATTCACCTTTGCGGTACCGCAAATCTAGGCAGTGTTATGTTTATTACATTTTTTGAAAAGTACTTAGCTGACTGACTGACTGAATCTTGCAGTAACTAGGTTCTATTATCTACATATGTATATATTTTGTAGTAGGTTCAGATTTAATTATAAGATATTAACACTGATTTTTGAACCTGTTTACCTTATGAGACATACAAACACATTGCTCTCATTATTTGTAGACATTTCTGGGTTCGTATAACATAGCATTGCTCAATCCCATTACCCACTTTGTTCCTCGAACTAAATGGCTTTGATTTTTCCCCCAATCATATATTCATCCTCAAAGCATTAAGATTTTCCACCACTGAGGTTATTAAAAGGAATATGTCATATGTCTGGACTTAATTACAGTCCTGTTCTGTTTCATTCCATTCAGCAGGCACTTATTAAGTTAGCAGCTCTGTAGGTAACTGTGGATATGGAGATGAATGATGCAAAGAGCCTGCCTTTGAGAAGCTCACAGGTGCATATGGAAAACAAAGATAAACACAGAAACACAACTCATCGTGATAAGGACAATGATAGGGGACAGAGGTGGGACCAAAAAATGATTAATTATCTCTTGGTGTGGTAGTGATGTGATGGTAAGGAAGAGTTTTTTGGAGGTGTGTCCCTTAAGCTAGGATTTTAAGGTGGAATTGGAATTTTTTCAATGGATAGGCGGAGGGGGGAAGGTTTCAGACAGGGGGACATTTGTCTCTATGGGAAGTGGTTTAGAGGAAACCATTGGAGGGGACTGAATAGCAATGAGTCTCGAGAGCTTGGCAGGGCCTAGCGCGTTGAAGGTCTCATTTTTCATGTTTGGACTTGATCCTGTAAATGCTGAACACTCCAAGTGAAGAATTCTAAACTTATTTGGAGCAATAACAGCAGGAGTGAATTAAGTGTGTGCCTGCCAAGGGTATGGCTTTGCAGGGACCACACTCATCTCCATATTTACGTTTTGGCATGTTAATTTTGAAAAATCAGCTACAGCATTTTAGATTTAATTTCATGTAGATTTTATTTCATTAGATGCCTTTAAAAAGGGTAGTGTCTTATCCTGAGGCTTTCATTTATTTTACAAATATCTGTGGAGCTCTTCCTGTGCATCAGACACTCATCTACCAACGTGGGAAACATCAGTGCACAAAAGATCCCTGTCCTCATGCATCATGAATTCTAGTTAATTATATCTATAGTCCCATCTAGAGGGTTTGCGTGAACAAACTACGCAAATACTTGGGTGGGAAGGGGACTCTGGTGAAGTTACAGCACAGTGACTCCTCTTCCCTTTTTCCCTAAGGAAACTCCTTCCCGAGAGGTAGGATGTGATGTGAGAAACAGACACACGGTAACAAACCAATAGATCAATGGGCTGCCACAGAAAAACACGCTTTTTCTCCTGATCCCTTCCTCGGTGATTTTTTTAAATAGACTTTATTTTTTAGAACAGTTTGAGATTTACTAAAAAAAAAAAGAAATAGTATAGAGGACTAAAATGCCCTTATATGAGGGTTTCCCCTATTATTAATATCTTACATTATTAGTATGGCAAGGGATTTCACACAAGCCTGTGTCTTCTTTTAGAAAATTAGTTGGTAGAAGGGGATAAATTCTAACTTTTTCCCCAGGTTTAGAAGTATAAGTATAGTATTATATAATGTATTCATAAAAAAGGGCTTCAAATTGTCTACAAAAGGGAATTATTGCTATCTGTAGTGGGCTGACCCGACTCAATGAAATCTGTGTTTAACATTTTTCTTGTCGTTTGCCTCAGAGAATGTAAACTTTCGTCTGCTATATTATTTTCTTATGACTCAGAGCTAATATGTATAATCCCAATGAACATATCAAGTGGATGAAGTGAGTAGTTGTTAGTAGTATGTTTTATAACAAAGAAAAAAATGCCAGACCATCGGCAAATGACCGATTTGTAGATTTAATAGAAGCCATCACCTCTGGAAAAAGTCACATGGAATAAAAACAAAGCAAAGGAATTTGGAATCGATTCTAATACCAGACTGAGGTGGTTCAGTCAAGGGAAGACTCACGTGGACGCTTCCTTACTATGATGTCTGTCAGGAGAAAGAAATATAAGACAAAAATGAGAACAGCTGATGAAACCTGAGGATAAAAAGCATTGTTTAGATTAGAGATTAAAAAAAAACCAAAACCATATAAACATTCATTACTTGCGTTTCTTGCTGCCTGCCCCTTGGCCTGAAGGAAGGAGGTTTCTAGGAGGAGGGGGCCTCTGTGTGGAGTGCCAGTTGGCTCTTGGTTTCACTTTAGGGAAAAGACAAAGTAACTTTTTTCTATTCCTGCCCTTTGCAAACTTAATCAGGCTTTTCTGGGCAGCTGGAGCCTCTCTTCTTACTGACGAATGTCTTTTAATGCATTTTTTGCAAATGCTATTATGGATGTTCTTTCCAGTGTTTTCTGGGAAGATTTATTCTTGTAAACTCAATAGATGTCAAGGCACATTGTAATTTAATATAATTCAAAGGACGGAGGAGCCCATGCCAGGCCCTGCCCCCTTCCTACTGCCAGCTGTACCACCTTGGGCAGGTCAGTTACCTTCTTCAGGCTGCAATTCCTTCTGCTGGAACGCAAGAACATTTTACCTGCCCAGTCCCAAATGACACAGTTGGCCTCTCCAGGTCTCTTCCAAGCCTGTATTTCCTGGGGCAGCAGATCCAAAGCAGTAAAGGTCAGGGCTGAAGTGACACAGTGTTTGGTTTTCATTGAGTGCCCAGGACATGCAAAGTGCTAAACTTTATTGAGGAGAATAAGTAAAATCAAGACCCCCAGGTTCCTACAGCTTTGTAAGGGAAACAGATGTGTGACAAACAACTGCCTATAATTCAAAGCAGCCTAGATAAGGGCTGCAGTAGGAGGACAAACACTGGGGGAGCCAGGGTTCTGCCCCTTGCCTGCAGGCCTAGCTGCTCTGCTCTGGCTCGAGGGGGGAGGGGCAAGTATGGGGGCGTGGAAATACTGGAAGTAGCACTGAGCGAGGCATAGTTCTCCATGTGGCAATGGTTATGGGGACTCAGAAAAGTGAACCCAACCCCCTGACATCAGCATAGGCCCTTTTCAGTTTCATCTTCTGTCCTGCAACCTTCAGATTCAGAACCCACAGCTGCAGGAGGAAGATTAAAGATAAGGGGCTGCCACCATCAGACCAGGGAAAGTCGCTGGCAAGGCCGTCTATGTCACAAGCATCAGCCTGTCTTAGACAGAGGCCATAGGTGGCGTGGCACCCCAATCGTGGGCCTGTGACGAAGACACCTTCTGTGCACACCAGTTAGTCCGTCCAGGGGTTTTCGGCGGAGGGGGTGGGCGTGCATGACTGAGACACAGGCTGCCACCTACGAGGGCGCTGAGGCGGGGCACGGTTCTCTGTAGGTAGAGGAGGTGAGGGAAGGTAGAGAAGGTGAGGCATCGGGATCAGGGCTATAGTGGCACCTTTCCCCTGATCATTCCCTAACTGAGTCCAAGCTATTTTGTCTAGAAGATCAGGTGCAAGTGGGACAAGAGTGTTTTTCATTAATTTACAGGGACCCATTACGCCCTCCATCTGGCCTCCCTGGGAACTCAGTGAACAGTGTACCCAACCGAGTGGTCATTGTCTTTATAACTTAAGACCATGTCAGTTCAACACGAGAATTCAGGTAACTGAACCGGAGCTAAGTTTGGATATGATGGGCCCCTTTGTGGCTGGATTGCCACCCGGGATGGCTTGGGGTTGCTGTTAAAGGAGAAAGACGTGTCAAGCCCCAAAATTGTTAGAATTGGTGGAATACCGGATTTTCAAAATAAGTATATGTAACCCCACACCCCTTTCATCCTGATCACGACCCAGGATGAACCCTTTCTGGGGGCGGTTGTGTTCAGTGGCCAGACTGTCTTACTACATTGTGGGGACCAGGTACTGAAAGAAATTTTTTGAGTCAGAATGTTTTTGGAGTGATTTTTGAGGAGGTTGGTTCCGTGTTCAACAATCCTGATGCCTGTGTATTGGAGGGAGCATGGAACAGCCATAGGATACCTTGACGATGGATCTTTGTTGGTTGGTCTTTGCAACAAAAGGTGCATTGTTTGCTAACTATAAATGGTCCAGAAAGCAGAAAACCATGACACAATTCAAGAGCCACAATAATGTGGTCCGTTGACTGATTGGATTATAACAGCAACACTGAACCCTAACAAAGTGTCAAGAGTAGTGAGGTGCCACCTGTACCCTTGGGACGAGGTCAGGGTCTGATATTGTCAATTTGCCAGGAGCAGAAGGGGTTAATGCCAACACACTATGGCTTCTTTCACCCTAAGACAAAAGGATCCACTTTTGGCAGGAGTCGCAAGTCGCAGTGTTGTCTTCTGTACCATCATTTTCTATCGTGTGCTCAGTCTATGATGGTAGATGCATTGTCATGTCCCGTGCGATGATGGATTCAAGTGGCAATGGTGGCAATCTGAATGCAGCCTTGATTAGCTTGATTCAAGTTGGTCTCATCAGAAAATGGGCCCTTGCCAAGAAAATCTACATGAGTGACAGCTATGACTCATTCCCACAGTTCAGAGAGCCCCCCAAAAGGGCTAGTCTGTGGTCTTCTGAGTGGCAGACTGTAAAGCTAGACCATTGGCAATAGTGTTAAGAGTCAGTAAAAATATAGCACATTTCACTGAGGGGCCTGTCGGCCAGGGCTGTGATGACTGCCTAGGTCTTTCCACTGAATGGAGTTACCTCATCTATTTTCAGTTCTGCATACCTGGCACTGGGTTTGAAGAACCACAACAGCCCACGGTCACTATTGGGTTTCCGTTTAGGCAAGCCATCAGCCTAGGTAACCAGGTATTTAGGGGAACTTCTGTAGATTGAGGGCTCCATGAATCCAGTGGCTTTACTTCAAGTGGCAGAGTGGGGGATGAAGTTTTCCTCAAAGGGTAACTGCCACTTTGTCATGTAAATCCAACATGCCACTGGAGCCAGGGCAGCTGTATTCTTGAATATACTATTTCCGCTTAAGAAGTGAGGCTTGTTGGGCCCTTCCCATCTTGTCAGTCACTGAGTCTGAGCTGACCCAACTCTAAATGGCAATATCACAAGATCTCCACTTTCAACAAGAGCTTAGAAGGAGGGTACTAGCTGCTGTCTTATTTTTAACAGGCGTGTACTAGTTGGCTGCCTCAGGCAGGTGCTGATGTTGCATGGAGGAACGGCCTGAAGACGATATGACTTCCCTTTCCCCTCCTTGGATTCTGGAGAGTTTCTACGGGACCACCTGGGAGGGGACAGGCAGGCTGTGGTCGTGGTAGTGGTGGGGTTGGGGGTGATGTTCCATCACCACCTTTTTATATGCCATGGATCTTGAATAGGAGAATCCCTCTTACACTTAGAAGTAGGGAAATGCAAGTAAGTAATGTATCAACTCCCTATGCATTCATGTGTGGAAGCCACAACAGTACAATCAATTGACCCAGGGGCCCTCACCCACTAAGTCATTTTAATTTCACTTCCCCATACTCCAAATCCCATTAGTTGAAATCAGGCACCATTTACCCCGAAAGAGTCTAACGTGTGAGTTGGGGGCAGCAGCAGCAGCCTGGGGATTACTGCCATCCGCCCTGGGAGGACAAGGTGTGCAGGGTGGCGGGGAGGCCAGCCCGAGGGCATAGTGGGCAGCATTTTTTCTCCTAGGACTCTTTGCTCCAGCGTCAGTGCCTGAGCGCTCGTGCTGCTTCCTACCCTAGGAAACTCCCCCGGTATTCGATGGGTCCCTGGGCCCACAGGCCCCGTTTTTTCTGTGCCTGTGCATGTTGCTGTGACAGTCCTTTGTGCCTTTGGCCACCACTGTCCCCAGCACCCCATCCTTGTTGCTGGCCACATTGGGCTGTGGCAGGAGCCAGGCACGTGAGCCTGGCTAGCTTTTCTCTATTTGGCAAGGCTGTGTATCCACTACTGTTTTTGAGCAGCTGCTTGCTTTTGGCTCAAAAAAACAAAAAAAAACAAAGTACTAATGTTTTTGATCCACTCAAAGCTCTGTAATGAATAGCAAGGTCCTCATTGCTAATGTCATTGCAGTTTTCTTCCTTTTCGGTTTTGTTTTTTAGCTTTGGGGACTTGACTCAGCAGCCATAAGCACGCTGCCTTTCAGCCACAGGCTTGCTGTCCCACTGTCGTGATAACATCTCTTCTCTGTCTGCCTGAGGAGAGTAAGGAAACAACCAAGGGGCCATTTGGGTAGTGTGTTTCAATCATGCTTTGCAGCCTGGCTAGAATGTAGGATGATGGGAACCCTTACTTCCTCCCTCATCTACTGCTTGGATGGAAGCCTTCACGGCCCACCCTATGAATCTCCTAATATCACAGAATCCAGCCCACGGAGCCCTTGTCTTCTTCTAGCAAGTTATGCCTTTGTCAGAATCCTGTCCTCGTTGCCATCTACGCATGATTAGGGCCATAGGTCATTGCAGAGTATTGATGGGGAAACTAAAAAGAAGAAAGCAACTCAGGAAAGTCAGGTGGTATAACTGTCAGCCCTGCTTTGAGCTGCACAAAGACACGGATGTAAGGGCATAGACTTGACACACTGAAGAGGGAGGTGAAAATCAGGAGTAATCGTGCATTATTGTTTTGTCCAAACACAATTTTCTTTCATCTTTCCTTGATCAAATCTGGCATTTTTTTCCTGGAGGAAGCTGTCCTAAATTAATTACCTAATTAGGTTCCTTCATTGTGTTGCTAACAGATAACTTTTTGGCAAACACTGCAGATGGTAGAAGAGCCACGGAGGATAATTTATTGAATCATTAATTTAACAAAAAAATTACCAGGATCCTACTCTATACCAGGCAGTAGGGCAGGTGCTGGGGATACAGCGAAGTGGGCCCTGCCCTCGAGGGGCTTAGCGTGTATGAGGAGAGATCTCAGAAAAGGTGTGGGGAGGAAGCCGCCAACCACAGCCTCCACCTACACCCAATCTGTACTCCTGGAAAATAACTGGAGACAGACCAGCCTCTGGGATGGGAATGGGATAGAATTGATGTGTCAGGCAAACAATCATTCTTTTAATCACATCTTATTTCACTTGAGATATATTACATGCTGTTTACAATGAGCTGAAAAATATAGTTCTTTTGCAATTAAATTTGCCAGAGTCATCATTATTTATTTTCTTCTCCAGGAAGTCCAGGAAGTCAAAGGAAGTGTTTACTGTTTGACTGGAAAAATAGGGAGGTATCTTCGACCACAGCTAAAATGAAAAGCAGTTATAGAAATTCTGTGCTCATGAAATAAAAGCATTGCACAACTGCATTGTTTCCTCCTCCATGCCGAGAAATGAAGTTGAAAACGGACGTAAATATTGGTGATGCTACTTTGATGAGCCTGCATTCCTCCTAATGAGGTTGATGAGTTAGAGGCAATGATGGAAAAGAAACATATCTAAGCTGACAACCAAGGGAAGGTGACCGAATTCCTTTGGCTGGCAGTAGACCAACTTTGCAAACTCAGATTGGACCTGGAGGAGGAGATGGTATATTTGATCCAGAATAATAGCCTCCAAAAGAAATCAAGAAGCACAAGGAAGTGATCCCGATGAAATGCAGCCTTCTACCTTACCCTTGGTTCAGCTCCATTACTTGCTGTTCCTTGAATACTTCTCTGAGGAGCTGTCCCTCCTGCCCTGGGTGCCCTCTCGAGTTCTGCGTGGTAAACGACTTTTGAGCTTTCGATATTTAACTAAAGTTTCATCTCGTTGGTGACACCATGTCCTCTTTTTCCAGGTAATGGACTTGCAAGTCAACTGAAAACCAAGAATTAAAATCCTGGTTCTGCTACTTGCTAGCTGTGTGACTTGAAACAAATACTTAAACTCTTTGAGTGTCCTTTTTGAAACTTGAAAACAGGTATAATAATACCGATTTCATAAGACTGTTAAAGAATGAATGAGGTACTCTCTAAAAAGCACCTGTCACAGGGCAGGCACTCCATAAGTTGTGTCCCTGTCCTCAGTGTGACTAGTAGTTTCTGATTCCTCTCTTTTAGCGCAGGCCCTACTCCACACTGATTTTTTTTGATTGTCTCTTTTCCCCAATTGATTGTAGTCTCCTTGAAGATAAGGAATGTGTCTTGCTTTTATCTTTGAATTGTTTGCATTACCTAGAAAAATACTTGGAGGCGTAGGGACTCAATCAATATTTAACAAATACAGAAAGAATGAGTGAATAAATTAATAAACGAATGATTAACAAACATGACCTAATTTTGTAGTGTTTAAGCTGTCGTTTTCAGGGAAGTATTAAACTATTGCCTTCAGGAGCCACATTGGAGTGTGTGTGTGTGTGTGTGTGTGTGTATGAATGGAGCACATACCTACCGTGTTTCCCTGAAAATAAGACCTAGCCGGACAATCGGCTCTAATGCATCTTTTGGAGTAAAAATTAATATAAGACCTGGTATTATATTGCATTACATTACATTACATTTAATCATATTATATTATATATTATATTATAAAGACCAGGTCTTATATTATAGTAAAATAAGACTGGGTCTTATATTAATTTTTGTTCCAAAAGATGCATTAGAGCTGATTGTTCAGCTAGGTCTTATTTTAGGGGAAACATGGTATGTGTGTGCTGAAGATTGAAGCTTTAGAAGATGGGGTCAGAGGCTACCACCTATGTCAAGATGGAAGCTGGACTGGGCAGTTAACTTACACCAGTGGTCCAGGTGGTAGGAGAGGCGCAGATTAAGCTGTGGGTACTTGGAGGGGGTGTTATCAATCTGATTCTTATGGCATATGTTTGTCATTGAGAAGTGTTTGGTTCTCATAAGTATTGGGGGACGTGAGCTATGACAATGAGCCCAGCCTTTCTGTGACTGACATTTGATTACCCTGTATTTTAAATAGGAACGCCTTAGACTGTGAATGTCTGCTGTGGGTTGATGACTGGATAGTCTCTTATTTAATTGTTTATAGCACTAGACCTAGATCACCTGGGGGCATTTGATCTCAGATGATTCAATGGCTATTTCACGTTCACCTCTGTTTAGTGATACACCCCATCCCACACTCACTGTCTGTAAAATATATGACAATAATTTAATTTCTTTAACCTACGAGAGGGAAAGCTCATGTTCCCTAACACCTAGAGAGGGTCTGGCACATTGGCAAGCATCCGTTCACTGATTCATTCATTCAACAAATGTTTATCAAGACTGCTATGTATCTAGCACTGCTTTAGGGACTAAGCGTGTCACTGTGAGCAAGGCAGCTAAGTTTGGAGTTTAGAGCTATTAGTTTGGTGCAAAAGTAATTGTGGTTTAAAAGATTAAAAATAATTGCAAAAACCACAATTACTTTTGTACCAACCCAATACATATGTTATTACTTCAAACCTAGTACGTTCCAGGCTCTCTGCTGCACTCAAGATACACCACGAAAAAAATAAGAGTGTTCTGGTTGCACAGGGAATACATGGATGATGGAACATATACACGGGTTGAGGGAATGCAAGGATCTATAGAAAAGGGTTTTCTGGTTTCTTGAGTGTTACTACTTGAGAATCACTGCCTAGCTTCAGTCTCCACTTTAATCCCCTAAGGCACTCCCCAGGCATCACATAAAAGAGTTTCTGCAGAATGTCCAGCTGTTTACAGCTTTAATATTGAAACTGTTCTCTTGAACTATTCCACACATTGCATTCTCTACTCCCTTTAGTTTTCCATTTTGTAGATTAACCTCGAATCTTGAGCTTGGCATTCAGACTCTGGGTTCTTCTGGTCCCCAGTCAGTTTTCCATCCATTGGCACTTGTTCAGACCGCTTTGGTTTAACTCCTGCCCCGGTAGGCCCAGAATAGGGGATGTCCTAGCTGGAAGCCATTTTATACATCTACCCCAAATCCAAGAGTAGTATTTGAACAAACCCACATATTTCAAATCTTGTTTCTCAAAATCTTTCTCAAAGTTATGTACCTATTTCAGTCATCTATATGTATATGTATATATATGCACATATATACAATATATTGAATCGAATCTTTGTTAATACTTAAAGCTCTTGTATTACTTTGCAGTTCATCAGCATAAGCATTTGTATGTATCACAATAAATGCACATAACAACTTTGTGATATTTAGAAAGTACCCTACACTTCATTGAAACACTAATTATTAATATTCTAATCCAATCAATGAAATGAATTTACTAAGCACTCATTATGTATATATCACCGAACTAAGAGTTAGATGCTGAGAGATATCAGAGTTCCAGGGAGGTTCAATAGAGTGAGAAAGCTGACTTCATAGGAAATCAGAAACATAACACGGTACATGATAGAAACCAAATTAGTGACATGGGGAGCAAGCACTATCAGAATTCAGAGCTGTGAGAAAAATTGCTGCCGAATGGGGTGGAATCTGAGCTGGGCCTTGAAGGAGAGTTGGGATTTCAGTGGCAGAGAGGAGGGGAGAAGCCACAGGCACGGGTCATGGTGTGAACAAAGACGGAGGGGTGAGGAGTTACCTGCGTCTGGATAACATCAAAGAGCTTCAGTGTTATTGATTTGGCAAAAGCCTCCATGGCTTTCAGGTGGTCATTGTGTCACAGTAAAATCTGAGTTCCCAGATAAGAATGACTGGCAGCTTTCTGAAGACCTAAGTTGAAAAGCAGAAAGAGAAATAATGGTTCGGGGAGGCAGTCTGTTTAACTACATAAAGCTTTAATCACTTTTTATACTGCTAAGGAGAGGTATGCCCTTCATTAGTGACTGAACGTTTTATGTTTAGCTTCTCTATCCAAAAAAAAATCTCTTTGGATGCTTTACGCAGGTCAGTAGAGGCCTTCTCTGGAGAATTGCTCTTTGCGGATAATTTCACTCCCTGCCCAGTTAGATTAAGACCTTCAACTGCAGATAATGACATTTTCCCTGGACTGTTGCTTCTGTGAACTCAGTTGTGACAGCTTCTATTTAAAAGGCGAATCTGTGTAAACTAGGTGTCTGATGGGATTTTTAAGTTTGGTGTGACATGTGTTCGGTACAGCTGGGGCTCACAGGGTTTTGGTTCTCTATAGTTTCGCAGAGAGGAATGTGCTATCTTGGCCAAACAATCTCCAGTTTTGTGTTTATGGAATTATGAAGACTGATGGTTGGTACCTGCTTGCTGATCTGGGTCAGGTTGCAGGAATACATTTCCATCATGAAGGGATAGGAAAGGATCACTACTGAGCTGGGGGTTCTGCAAACGGTGTTTAGAAGAGAGTAGCTGGCATGAACCCCTATTATAGATATTGAGAAGCCCAGGATGTATCCAGAAAGATGGTGCTTGCTGTTACGCCTACGTGCAGAAACAGGGCCCATATCAAAAGGTTAGATGTTTGAGGATAAAGAGCAGGACAGTGTGCAGTGTGAGCAATGGTTGTTACAGGCAGTTCTTAAAGAAGGGACTGATGCCTGGCGTGTGATGTAGCTGCGCCCAAAGGAATCACATCAGGGTTGGACTCTACTCTTTTTCAGGGTGGTCCTGTGCGGGTAGGAAGGGGAAGCTTCTTTTTTTCTCTTTAGAGTTATTTTTTAAAATCATAAGTGGATAACAGCTTCTTAACTCTACAACACACACATTTAAATTTTTTCTTAAAAGGAGAAATGTTATGTCTTGCTACACCATGATCCTGGCTAATAGCTTTGCAAAACTTGGAGAGAAATCTTTAAAAAGGTTTCACATATCACCTGAAACTTACACATTTTACATGTCAGTGAAGGAATGCTTCTACAAAGACCACTAAAAAGTGTAGAGGTATAGATGATGTTTCAGGGAGGTCAGCATTGGAAGGTAGGTGACGCTGCCATCTAGGAACAAGGGTGCAGCACAGGGCCAAAGGTCCCCAGGAGGTTCATGCATTTCACATGGTTGTGGAACCTGAACGCCAGCCATTGGGCATGTTGATTTGTATGAATGGGATCTTGAAAAGCAACTTGTTAAGTTTCTCTTGGCTTAAGCTAGACACACTGAACTGTGCTCAAGTGAAATCAGGTGTTTTTGTTTGTTGTTGTCCGTGTGTGTGTGTGTGTGTGTGTATGCGCGCGTGTGTTTACAGAAATCCCATTGACTTCAACTGCAGGAAGGAAATTTTAATTTCAACGAAACTGCAGTTGTTTCAACCAGACTAAAGCCTGAAAAGCCATCTGGAACCTGATACTGCCCCCTCTGTTCCTCTGGGGACACATGCCTCTTGCCTCTGTTTTTCTCTGTGCATCAGATGCATTCTCTCCATCAGGAGACTTTCTCTGCTTTTTCATCTTGCACATAGGCCAGCTTGGCTGCCAGCCCTGTGATAAATCAGACCATCACTCCACTGCTGGCTGGGGCTACCTATTAATTCATGTTTTTCCAGAGCAGTAATCACTTGGGTGCTGAGAAGCCAATGGATTGGCTGGCTTGGGACCAGGTGCCCATCACTGATCCAATGGCTGGAGTGACAGAGATATAGCATTGCTCCTTCAGAGTCAGGAAGAAGGGATGAAGCTGTCCCAGAGCCTTCTGTCTGACATGTGCTGGAGGGTTAAGCTGTGGAGTCTGACTATCCCCCTAGGAAGCAGATTGACAGAGGTTGGCGCCAGCACGGCTGGTCTAAGAAGAGAGCTAAGTGTCATAGCTGTGGGACGAGGTAGGCTGTGTTTGTAGGATCCCAAGCAGGAGTAAAACTGCTGGCCCTCACGTCAACCCTGTCTTCTTTCGCTCCTGGAGCCCGCCCTTCTTTCTCATTTCTTTGTTCTCTGAGGTGTTAGCCAGTGTTGTCAACAGCCCTCTCAGAACAGTGTGCCCTCGCCTGCTAGGAGACGACACTGCCATCAGAAGACTTGAACCTTACCCCAGTTAGTCAAGGCATGGGGTAGCTCAGTCTCTGCATGGTTTTTCAGTTCTGAATGGGGCTCATCAACTCCAAGTTCTGTGTATGGGAAACTCTGAAAGCCCACAGGAAGTAGACAATCTGGCTTTGTGGCCAGGTGATGGCTTGGCAGTCTTGATGTTTGAGTGGGTATAGAACATGCAAGGTCTGGGAGAAGAACAGAGACAGGGGCAGCCCAGTCTCTTCTCTTCCCACCCTGGCTCTGTCCTTCACTGCACTGGCTCCACACACGAGTGCGGATGCCCCAGCCTGCGCGTCTTTCCTCACAAACAGTCACCACTGGCCATCCTTCAGTCCTGAGTGTGTGCACCCCAAAAAGGCAATGCTCGCTTCTTTAGGAAAAGGCCTACACTGGCCCTGGAAATGTGCTCAGGGTCATTTGGGCAGGAAATTCTGGGTCCTGGATGCCCAGAGTATAGTCTAGAGGGTGAGTCATGTGTGCTCAGAATGGGGACATTAGATGAGGCTCAGAGTGATTCCCTGGTCATCTCATCTAAACAGGAGGAGTGTGGCCATTGAAGGGCCAGAACAGACCCTCTGAAGCAGGGCCTCCAGTCCCTGGGTCTACGGCTGAGCCTGTGTATGGTATGCAGCATGGACTTATAACTTTGAGAGAACAGGCTCATGGAATCTAGTGTTGCTGTTTTGCATAGCTCCAGGGAGGCAGAAAGATCTATGATCATGAGGTATGAGGCTCTCTTGAAATCAGTTCCTTCTGTCATATGGCACAGTTGGTCTTGGCAATTGTAAATATATGTACAAGAATAGATTTTTGGCAACTCTTCCCAACCCTCTCCCCCACGCTTCACTGCCTATATACATTTGGGGGAATTTCCCAATTTATGGGTCCCACCTTTATTATAGAAGAAGTGAAAATTGATACTTGGTTTCCCAGCCTCCTTTGCAGCTAGGGAATATGACCTAGGCACAACCAAGTAGACACAACTACCTAGGGCAAAGCTTCTCAACCAGTGTGCTGGGCAAAGTGGCAGACCATGACCGGGTGACAGGAATGTTGAGATATGGCATTTTTCAGTGGTAGGGAATGGGCTAGTCAAACCTCTTGGCTAGGTCACCTCTGACCATAAGCATCCTTATGTACTCCAGTGTACAGTAAAAATATAATTTTCTATAGTGCTACGGCAAGAAAATGGCTGGGAAGCACTGAAATAGGAGCTGGTGACAGAGTTACAGGAAACTTGGAAGGTTCTCTCTCTGGCACAATGGTGGTTGTCCCAAGATGCCATGTCATGGGCTACCTGGGCTAAGTGTTTTCTCCCAGGACCAGTTCTGTGACATAGTTCTCCATTCCTTCTGTTAATATTTTAAATTTTGAGTAAGTGTATTTTCTGCTTAAATCAGAATTATATGATAGCTACACAACAATAGCTGTTACAACAGCTGCAACAGAGAAGTGCTGTGGGAGGGGGAAGGCGACTATTGAGTCACTTCTCTTCTGTCCACTCCAGGGCAACTATGAACCAGCTGAGCCCTTTGTGTGACAACCATATTCCTGAAAGGGTCACACGCGATAAAGTTTAGGGCTTGAAGGGATTTGGAGGATTCTTCTAGTTCAATTCTCTTATTATGTCAATAAGAAGCCAGAGTGAAATGACTTGTAAGCTCAGGCAGTCAGTTAATGGAAGAATCTCTCGACATTCAGAATCATACTTTTCCCAACATTTCCTATCATTAAAAGAAAAGGGACTTTTTCCCTGAAGCAAATGCAACCTAAATTCAGAATAAACTATGAGTATTTTTTTTTTTTTCAAAGTCAAGTTTCCAGTTAGTTTCTTAGGTAAAGTATTGATAGAGAAGTTGCTCAATAATTGATGCCTCTGTGGAAACAGAAGGCATTTCATTCGGGTGAAATATGGTTTATTTCTATTATCTGAGTGGATATTTCCTTTAACAATTCCATCTCTCATTTTTGAATAAAAACTTGGACCATTACCGTGTCTAGCTGGTCCTGGCATTCCCTTTTCCATAGGAAAGAATGTTTCAATGGCTTTAAGCTAAAGCAAATACTTCTTTTACCCTATGCTTGTTAAAGAAGCCAAATTTCCTCTCTTGGAATTTTCTGGTATTTTATTTATTTATTTTTTAATGTGCAAAGTGTGCCAGACAACTAAGCAGATTGTTGTGTATGTTTCACATGGATTAGGAAGAAATTTTAGAGCATCAGGAGGTTTAAATTAAGCAATTAAAAAGTATTTGAAAAGAATCACTTTTTCAAAGTTTTTGTTTGTTTCTTTTGTTTTGTTTTAAGCCACATGAAAGCTGCCCGAGGATGGGAGTTGGGGAATGGGAGGGGCTGAAGGGAAAATTTAGCAACAGGCAGGTGGAAACTTTTGGGGGTGATGGATACGTTCATTATTTTGATTGTGGTGATGGTTTCCGAGGAGCAAACATATCTTAAACGAACTTAATTGTACACTTTAAGTATGTGCAGTTTGTTTCATGTCAACTATGACTCCACAAAGTTGTTTTTAAATAAATAAAATGAAACAGCAGTTCAGACTCCTCCGAGAGAGACTCCGAGTTAGGGAAGGCAAGAAAGCCAAAGGATCTGTGGCTCTGCTGAGCGTGCCGTTCAAAGGGGCGAGAGAGGACGAGGAAAGCTGTAGCTGTATTAGGAACGAGCTGCCCACGGAGCTCGCAGATGGACGCTAGCTCAGAAAGCAGACACCATGCTTACAGGCCGCGCACAGGCAGGAACAGGGCTTCCGAGCCCTCTCCTCGCCCCCCCAGTCAGTTCTGCTTTCATCAGACTCTTCACCCTAGGTTGTCTGAGTTCCTTGACCATCTTTGCTTGAGCTGGGAAATGGGCCTTCCTTATAGGTTTAAAAATTACCTGTTGATTTTTCAGAGGACTACAACAGGGATTTATGTTTATTAAATGTAATTCTACAGTTAATCTGAAGGTTCCTGGAATGTGTAAATTATAGATCAAACACTTAGCCATCATCTCTAACGCACTGCTCAAGTTCTTATGTTTCACAGGAATTCACTGGAATTCTATCATAGCAGCAGCTGTGTGGAATGAATGGGAGAGGCTCAGGAGCAGAGGTTGAACTTCTGCTGAAACTGGTTAGAAGTAAGGTTACCATATAATTTATTATCCGAACTGTGATACTTTTGATAGTGAAAAACAAACAAACAAACCCAACTATTGGTACTTATGTTGACAGCACAGACGCAAATCGGGACTGTACCTGGTTAAGACAGGACATCTGGTCACCCTCGTTACAGGACTCTTTGACCTTTGTAAATGTAGAAGTCAGTGAGCCCACTTCCCCCTTTGTGTGTGCGCGGGAGAAGAAGTAATGTTCTCACGGAAAACGGGGGTCAAATCGCAGCTTGTCCTTTGCACTTGCCTTAGTTGGACCTGGACAGAGAGCAGGGGAGGAAGGAAGGCAGGATTACTCACCCACAATTACTGGGGACGCTGGTGTACCACAGACTGATGGCTCTTTCTGAGGCCTTGGGGGCAGCCCAACTTTTCTTTCTTTCTTGGGCTAGAGAAGTTCTGAGCGATATATAAGCAAATCCCTGCACAATGGCAACACGTCCAGCCTCCCACATTTGACAAAATACATTGGTTAACACAACTAGGACTTCAATTCAGCTTCCTAAATGTCACGATCTTTGCAGCTCAGAAAACAACATTTAAGCATTTTGATTGATTTTTTTAATTACAATTATTTTTTATACTTTGTACTTCCTATTTCTTCATCTTTAAAGAATAGCCATGAGGCCTAAGTAGCTAAAATCCAAAAATGAAAGAGTAGCTAGCAGTGTCACAGAGATGAGAATTAGTAAAAGGTTTCCAATATGAAAATGCTTTTAATATCCTGCCTGAGTATTAAAGTGACAAGATGTCTCCTGGATAATCTCTGGAGTCTACAATAATTACTTTTTATTACATTGTATTGAACAGCTTTTTGTAACATGGCAGCCTTTTCCAAATACGGTGGTATACAAGACTCTGCATGATTTTATTCAAGCTTATTTCACTAGCTTCCTCTCTCAGGCCTTCCTTAACTTACACTGTATGTTCTAGCAATATTAAATTTCTAGTAGTACCTCCCTGCCTCCACTGCCCCATCCAGAAGACTTTCTGAAAAGTTTGTCGTCTCCAAGGCCTTTCCATTGCTGTTTCCTGTAGAGAATGTGTTTCCTTCTACCTGACTCCTGTTCTTGTAAGTCTCAGTGGTCATTGCTTCCAGGAAGCCCTCCCTAACTCCCTTCCTTATTTCTCCCAGACAGCATTAGGGTTCCTTTTCTTCTCCTGCTTAATGTGTGTGCACTCTCTATTACTATGTGTTATGTATTATTTTATAACTGTAAGTTTATATATTTGTGTCTAACATACATTGAAAAAGCATCTAGAAAACTGAACCTTGTATGTAATGTTCTCTCTCTCTCTCTAATGGCCAGCACAGTTGACACAGAGTAGGTGTTTCCCGGGCCTAATGAAATTGTACATGAACCTGAGAAAACAACCAGTTGAAACATTTCCAAGAAAGACAGGTGGGCAAACGATTCCTGCTGAGAGTACCACGGATGCTGTTTACATTACTGCTTTTGCTTTCCCATTTCCTCAGAGTAAATATGTGCACATATTAGATAGAAGCAGATGCATAGACTTTAAGTGCGATGGTGCTGTCATCAGATCGGAATAACAGAGGCTTTGTTGACCCCACAACATTGGATCCATTTTTAGCTCAGTTTATTTCATGTCAGTTTTAGTTTTCTTGGAACTGAGAACTACCATGTATTTAACTACCACATATTTAAGGGAAATGGCGGTAATATAATGGAAAGGAAGTGTTACTTCCAAACTACTATTAATGAGCATGCAAAGTCATTTTTTCCTTCATATGTCCTTTTTCCTTAAGTAATGTCCTTTTTGACAGAGCAAGCACTGAACACTTTGGGCAACATTTTTATTTCTGAAGAGGGACACCACCCCAATTAGCGGGGGTCTGAAAAGACTGGGGAGAAAACAATTAGACATGTTTAAATATATTTTGTTTTTCAACTTTGTGAAATCTTGGTGATTATTATTTGTTTAAATGGTAAACTTAAAAAAAAATTATTATTATTCCCAAAGCTGGGAATCAGGACTTGAAGTTTGTATAATCTGTTCTCGAAATTAACGTCACTAGAAACTTAGCAAAAAGCAGGGTAATCTACCCTTTGAATTTCTGAAAGTGTGAGAGGACGTTAAGCACTCTGATTGATTTATTAAGTGCACATGCGTATAATTGTTTCCAATCACACAGACAAATCAATGGAATTTGAGATGGCTAGAATATTCAGACCAAAATTCCAGGTCAATTATCCAAACGCAAATGGGTAACTGAACAAAGGAAGGTGGCTGGATATCTCATGGTTGAGTTTTGCCAAAGCTTTCGTTTGTAGCATCCCAAAGCTTAGGAATTACCAGTTCAATGTGCAATAAGGACGAAGCATCAGGGCTTCTGTGAAATCCTTTCTTAACTAACCAAGGCTGAGGCATATGTGTGCATTCTGATTAAACATATATTGGGCAGATTAATTACAGTGCCTGCTGCTCAGGTTTTTTTTTTTTTTTTTTTTTTTTTTAATAGAAATCACCCTGGCCACAGGCCCCTGCTCAGTGAAGCAGTATCTGACTCTCTGCTGTGCAGTGGCTGCCTCTGTTGGGACCAGCACCCAACCCAGGGCCAGATGTAAAGGACTTCACCGTATTGACGGATGGTAATTAGCAAAACCAGCCAGACTAGTTTTCTCTAAAACTGTTTCCAGGGAACGCAGAGTAGATTCACAGAAACATGGAGATCACAGATCAAGGTGCCTAGATCAAGGCAATGCCACTTTGAAAGAGGGACCACTTGGGCTGTGAGAGAGGTGAAGAGGAGAGTTGTCTTAAGACCTGCCTAATGTTGTCATAGCTTTTAAGCCCACCTTTCTTTGTATGTCTCCATTTTTCTTAATGTGGCTTGAGCAAATCTCTGTTTCTGATAATCAATGGTCTACGACAGCACTCAAGGGATAAAAGAGAGCTGCCTAAAACCCTGCCTCCAAAAAGAGAGAGGCTCTTAACAGAAGGAGAACTGGAGAAAAAAGACACAAGCTGCAAAGTGCCATCTCCTTAAAAGCTCCACACAAATGACAGAGACTCCTCTTGAGCCAATCCTTGACAGCTCGGCGAGACTTGACCTAATCAAGACCAACTGGAATCATTAAAGAGGGTGGGCCTAAGATAAAGAAATAGAAGTCCTAGTAATTATTTGATCCCCTTACATTGTTAGGGAGTCAACTTTTGGCCAGAAGATAAGAAATCGCTTCCCCATGATATGCATGTGGTCAAAAAGCTTTTGGTTTCCTGGAACTGCCATTTAAAATTCCAAGAATCTGGGTATAAATTAGAGACATTAGAGATTTGGCTAATATTGACCTGTCAGGCAGATAATTAATGTATATTCCATTTAAGTTATTATTTGCTGGAGTGCAGTAAAGATGCATTTGTGAAACCTTTCTTGATGAAACATACAAAGAAATATTCAATCAATGCTTTGGGTAATAGTGATGGTGGTTGGCTGATGGTTACAATGAGAGTGCAGAGAACTATGAAGAAGAACGTATTTTCTAAGTAAAGAACCAATTTGGCTCTCTTAACTAGAGTGATTGCCTAATCAGTCAAGCCAAGAGCCAGAATGGCAAGGGGATAGATATTTTATTAAAGGATGTCAAACACATATACTAATCTACAAACGCCCTTAGTAACAGGCTTTTGGATTTCACATAACTTAGGAAAGTATAGCATTGTAAAAAGACATCAAAAAGATCACACAAAACTAATTGTGTACAGATTTGTAAATTATATAGTAAGACCACCCACTTCAATTATATTGGTGAAGGCAATTACATATAATTGCAATTCTTGCTCATGCGCGTGCATAATTTAAATTTTACTAAAGCTTTACTTCGTGGAGCAAGTTTCAGCACATGCACATAATTTTAAAGTAAATTTCTAGTCATAGCATACAATAACATTTTTTTTATTACTTTTGCATTTTGATACAAATTCATCCACTTCCAAACAGGAAACATGTGCAACTATCCTTATAATGCACAAATCTGGTAAATTTTCCATGAAACCAATCAGAAATGGTATATTTAATCACCAATAAGTCATGCATCAAGATGAAATACTAGCTTGGTTGTTCTAACAGTTCCTAAAAACCTCTGTGCTCAATATATTTTTATTAGCTCTTCTCATATTTTTGACTATGATAAGAACACCAGGGTGGGGCAAATGAACAGTGTTAGCCAGGTGGATAGAGACTCAGATATGGCAGCCACCTGTGTCTACACGCCGGGAAGTGGGAAGGCTCAATAAAGAAATAATGGCTTCCATTAGCTACTCCGGCTGGGAGAATGCGGTCCCTCCAGCCCTTGTCCTGCAGCCAGACAACTCAGTTCCTTTCTGTATGACCCTTTTGCCTTTCAAGTTGCTGCCCCAGCATCGGACCTCAGAGCAAGAAAGTCCGTCAGTGAGTAAGTGTGTGCATGGGCCCTCCAAAAGGAGCACCTTGGAGTGTAGCCGTTCTTGGTCCCACTCAGCCACAATCTCTGCTCGTTTTCACAACCAGAAATTATGGGGACTTCTCTCCCCGGCACTGGAACCCTGGGATGGGGAGCCTGGTGTGGGTTGGGACCCCTCACTCCTTGGGGAGGGGGGTGGGATCTCCACAGCCAAGATGTCCCTCCTGATTTTTAATGGTCGCACATGGGTGTGGGACCAGCCCGTTTTGCATCTCTGCCCATCCTACCAGTCTCAAGGTGGCTTCTTCTGTATGTCCGCAGTTGTGGGACTTCTGTCCAGCAAGACTTTAGGTGATTCTCAATGATGCTTGTTCTGTAGTTTAATTGGAATTTTGATGTGGTTGTGAGAGCAGGTAAGCACAGCGTTTACCTACTCTGCCATCCTGACCAGAAAATCTGCTTAATGTTTTATGGTTTATCTTTTCCCATCCCTTTAATTTATCTGTTTCTTTATATTTAAAGTGTTTTTCTCACAGACAGCACTGTAGTTAGATCTTGCTTTTTAAAATCCTGACAAGCTTTGTCTTTGAATTGGAGTGTTTAAATTATTTGCATTTAATGTAAATACTGATGTGGTTTGGATGAAATCTATCATTTTGCTAGTTATTTTCTATTTGTCCAATTTGGTTTCTGTTCCTCCTTTTTCTTGCTTCTTCTTTTCTTTTGGATTAATTGGGGTTTTAAAAATGACTATTTTTTCCTCACTATTGACTGATCAGCTATACATTTTGTTTTACTTTTTTGGTGGGTGTTCCCAGGTTTGCAATGCACATCTTTAACTTATCACAATCTACCTTCAGATAACATTATACTGCTATATATATAATGTAAGCACATTACAATAGTGTATTTCCATTCTTTTCTGCCTGTCTTTGCCCTATTGTTTATTACATTGTTGTAATACATTGTGCTATTTTTGTCATCATACATGCACCATAATACATGATATTATTGTTGCTTGAAATAATCGTCTTTTAAAAACATTTTGATTAAAATGTCTTTTAAAGAGATTTAAAATGAGAAAAAAAACCCATCTTTTAACGTGTTCCCACACATCTATCATTTCCATGCTTTTCAATCCCTTGTGTAGATCTGAATTTCCATTTGGTATTATTTTCCTTCTGTCTGAAAGACTTCCTTTCATGCTATTTGTAGTGCATTCTTCTGGTGATTAATTTATTAAGATTTTGTATACCTAAATAAGTCTTTATTTTGTTTTTATCTTCCAAAGCTATTTTTTCTGGGTATAGAATTCTACATAGAAAGCTTTTTCTTCATTATAGTTCTTTAAAGATGTTGCCCCATTGCCTCTGGCCTGCAAAGTTTCTGATGAGAAGTCTGCTATCATTTTTATTTTTGTTCTCTATATAATGTGTCCCCACACTTCCTGTCCCTGAGACTTAAAGATTTTTCTCTTTATCACTGATTTTGTAATGATCCTTGGTTTGGTTTCTTTGTGTTTATTCTTATTTGAGTTGTTTGAGGATCCTGAATGTGAGAGTTTATATCTTTCATTAAACTGACAATTTCAGCCACCATTTCTTTAAGTATTTTTGTGTTCCTCCTGCCCATTCTATCTGGTACTCCAGTTATACATGTTTTAGACCACTTGATGTTGTTCCACATGTCATTGATGCTCTTTTTAAATTTTTTAAATAGTTTTTCTTCTTTTTATGCTTCACTTTGGAGAGATTCTATTGCTTAAAGTTTAGTGATCTTTCCTCTGCAATGTCTAATCTGCTATTAATCCCATCTAGTATGTTTTCCTTTCAGTTTTCATATTTGTCATCAGTACTTAGTTAAAGATTTGAGAAAACCCTTTGGCAGGTGTCAGCAGCTCTCTCTCTCTCTCTCTCTCTCTCTCTCTCTCTCTCTCTCTTTCTCTCTCTTTCTCTCTCTCTCTCTCTCTCTCTGTGCTACTTCCTCCTTGCCAGTCCTTTGCCTCACAAATTCTAGCCACTGTGGCCTCCTTAATTCTGATCTTTGTCTCCCTAACTCAGTGAGACTGCTAGTCTCTGTGCTGTGGCTTGGAAACTGTCTCCAGGCAGTAAGCTGGGGAAACTTTGGCACTCACCTCATTTGAGCTTTCAATTCAGGGATCACAATCTGGCCAGTGCTGGCAGCTTTCCAATGTCTGAAAACTGTAGTTTCATTATTTTGTTCAGTTTTCAATTTGTGCATGCATGGCAGCAGAATAATTCCTGTAGCCATTCGTACTTCATATATGGAAGTGAAAGTCTAAATACATATATTTTAATGTTAATTTAATATCACTGTGAGTGCAGCAGATACAAAAACAAACAGACATAGGTGCCCTCTTATTGATGCCTCTAATACTATGAGCATTTGTCGAGGGTAATTTTCTTCAATAGTCAATTGAAGTACTTTTGGTAAATTTCTAAACAAAACAAGTCTTAGTCTTCCTTCAAATTATACAACATATGCATTTCTAGAGGATTCTGTATATATTAAAATAGAACAAAAATACTTTGTGTTTGGAATTAAAATGGAGTTAGATTCTGGACTCAGATAATATAGACAGGTTTTCTTCTTACAGAAAAGTTATATAAGATATGAGCCCACAATCCCTTGTGTAGGATTATGGTGTGCCATCCTTGGCCCTGATTGGAAGCCATGGCTGACATAATTAGTATCTTTTATACTTCATGTATTTTATCTGTTGCACGCATAACCATGTGGTAATTTTGAAGCCTACATGCTATTGGAAATGCAAAAAATAAGTTATGTCTTAGCTATGACTATTGTATTAGGGAAGATAATATTCTTTCATCAAGATAATTATGGTATTTTATGAGAGCATCTATTTTTAGTTCGCCTTCCAAATAAATGACTCTTTCTGCCAAAAGGCAACATAAAATGTCCGCATGTCATCACAATTTGTTCATTCATTCAACTTCCAATATGTGCCAGGTTTTGAAGATATTGACTGATACATGAGACAAGAATCCCTGCTCTCATGGAGCTTACAGGTTTTTTAAGGTTCATGGCAGAGAAACTGTGGCCACCAAAGGAAATGTCCATACATTCCTTAAATTGTTAAGATAGTTTCCACATCACGCATTTCTGTTAACTAGTAAAACAGGTTATGAGCATTTTAGAGTTTATAAAATGGGAGCAAAAGTGTCCATTCAAAACTTTTGGTCAAGATTCCATATTTATAAGACTTTACTCTGAGGAAATGTATGACCAAAGTTGAAGACTAGACCTTCTAGCAAAGTTTGTATAGTTTGCTTCAATTCAATCAGTAGGGTCAAAGAGAACTTCAAATATTATAATATTGCTCAACCCACGCTGCGAGCTTTACTGAAAGAGAGGAAGAAGCCTGCTCTCTCACTGAGCTCAGTTGCCCATGATCACATTGGCTTTTGGGAAATGACTGGTTTGGCCAACATCCCACTTTCAGAACATACTTCCTTAGGTTTGGCAACTTGAGTTTCAGGTTGATGACCACTTGACTTGTTTGGACTGTTTCTCTGAGCTACCTGCTCTTCAATGCAGCCTCAGTCCAGAGCCACAGGTAAAATGCATGTCGTCGCACTCCAGACAGCTGCAATACCGTTGTGGGACGACATTCAGAAATTAGGGATCTGAGACTCTACAGAATGTTTAACTACACGCACAAAAACACTTTGTGTCAGGAGTCACAGTTTCAAATCCCTAACTCACAATCAATTTCATGTGGGGTCTGGATGAACCAACTGATTTTTTCTTTTCTTGAGGCTCAATGACCTCCACTCTAAAACAAGGACACTGATAGCCTTGTTCAAGGGTTGCTATGAAGCTTACAATGAAATCATGTATGTCAGAATGCTTTGTCCACCACATAGCACCTTGTGCATGTATATATCGCTGTTAAGATAAGCGATGATGAGTTGGGTGGGTGGCCTGTTGGAAGGGTCCAAAGCCTGAAGTCTGTAGACCTTTGGCCTGGACCTCTGAATGTAATATATGCTTTGCTACTTTTTCTGATCAGACTATAATAATAAGCTTTTGCTTTCAATACTGTTTCCAGTTTTTACTTCCCTTGCAGATTTGTAGTCATTGCTTGCAGTTTAATCTACATGTGATTAAGTTTGGTGCCCAAGAGACAGTAGGTAAGTGCCCATGGTACCCAGCTTCCCTTCACTGGTATGGGAGCTTCTGTCAGGGGCTGACATCCTTCTCTGGGTTGTGGGGAGGTCCCTGTGTACTTGTCTCGAACTCACCAACCTGTATTAGACACGGACACATCTGGGAAGTACTTACCTTGCAGGGTGGTGCCAGACCTGGGGCTAAGAGGGTATGCTTGCTCCTGTGATCTCTGTGGCCTAGTAACAGATGATTACAGCTCTGCCTGCTGTGTGGGAGTCGAGGAGGCGATTGTAGCCTCCCGTGACAGATGGTAGGCATGTGTTCCTGTACTAACAAGAACTTCTTGCTGGATCTTCAAAACACGCTTCTCTTTTTGGGATCAGACCTTGTAGAATCTTAGTCCTAGGTTTGAGGCTTCAGCATCTGTATTTCATTGTCAGTCCAACCTCTCTTCAAACAAGAGATCTGGAAAGAAACACTTTTCCGAGAAATCATCCACATGCTGGTGACTATTACTTTCTGTGGTGTCCCTTCTCTCAACCTCCAGTAGTCTCTTACACATACTGGGGGTGCCAAAAAAATGTATACACATTCTAAGAGATGTTATCGATGTATCAGGGTTGCTCAAGCAGTAGTTTGCCGTAGTCAGAAGTGTCTAGACGCTGATGGTAACCACTTTGAGCGCCTCGTTATTGCAGAAGTCACACGTGACTTGTATTCATCTTTTGTTATCAGTATATATTGAGTATTACAATTTTAATAGTTTTTTCCTTTCTTAAAATGTGTATATATTTTTTTTCGCACCCTCTGTACTAAATACAAGTCTTGGGATAATTGGACTGAACTAGTTTGTCTGTTCAATTTACAAGCTCCTTTCAGTTTATTTACTTAGCTTCAATTCTGTGTGTGCTATGCTGATACTTTCTGCGGTTTACACAAAAGACATAAATCGTAGTGTTTTTATCATGTGATCCATATGATGATAATAATAATAGTAATAATCTATTTTCCAGACTCTATTATGAATCATCAGATCCTTTACATACATGGTCTGATTTAATCTTCTCATACAAGAGTCCCATGAAAAAGAGCTGCCAAAGCAACATTAATAGTCTGATTACTTAGCTCTTCCCACAATACATGTCCCTCAAAGGACCAGCGTTCAGTTTGATAAGAGCTGTTACATTGAAGACTTTGTCTTAGCAACCGGTTTGCCCCTGATTACACACACATTCCCCGTGGAAGTTCTGGGGGCATTTCCACTCGGACCACACTTTTATATGACCTCTGCTCAGGGCATGAGCGTTCAGCTGAGGATACGGCTGTGGATGTCACTGTGGACATGTGTGCCTGTGCCAATCCCTGTTGGGGACTTACCTGTGTGCATGCAGGTGTGCCATGCCCTGTGGTGACGAACTGCTTCTCAGTGACGAACACCCCAAAGACAGCTGTTTCCTACCAAACACCGTGTGGTCCATGAGACATGTAAATAAGCAGATTTTGACACAATATTCAGCTTAAAAAACGTTTCTCTAGAATAATTGTTATTAAATTATTAAAACCGGAACATGAAAGAAGGACAACTGTTGCAGCAAATGTTCTAGTTTAGAAATTTTTTGCACGTAACCCAGATGGAGAATGAGAGGGGATATAAAATAATAAAAGCAGCCAATTGAAAGACCACCAAATATTGAGTCAATGATTAAAAGGGGCCTTAGGAAGAAGCTTGTGAATAGTCTTAGTTATTAATTATTATCAGGCTTCTAGAACTTTGCACACTTTTATTGAACTTGACAATCATCAAGAAGCTGATTGAGATACAGGGCTCTCTACAAAGCTAACATTGGTTTTCCCCCCTCTTCTAATACAGCACTTTGCTTGAAGCTTTGAAAACCATCTCTACAAATGCCCTGTTTGATTTTTTTTCCTGAAAGAATGACCTCCAAACACAAAGCACATCAGTAAATCCAAGAACAATAATAATTCTTAATGAGTACTTGCCTTATACATTATTTATTATCTCATTTAATGTTCACACACACACACACACGTGTGCACGTGCACACACACATACTCTAAGATGAATACTGTTATTTGCAGACTATTACTTATAGATAATAAAAGTGAAGCTTGGAGAGGTTAAGTGACTTGCTCAAGATTATCTGAATAATAAGTGGAAATGAGGAAGATGGGATTTCAATACATGGGATTTGAATCCATGCAGTCTTTTTCTTAACTACACAAAATCTTCATAAGACAGCCAAGGAACCCACATTCCCCCCAAAGCCTCCCAAAAGCCAATACTGTGTGGGAGGCCTCTTATCTCCATCATTGACATTTTTATCCTGGTGAAGTCTTGTTCAAATCAGAGGTAGTAATTAATAGTGGGGGAAGGGAGCAGGGAGAAGACAGTGGGAGACTGAGTTGTAAGTGAGAGTGCGAGAGTTAGAATTAGTATTCAGACAACTATTTGTTATTAATATTTTACTGTATTGATTTTGTCATCTTCTTCTGATCTCCTTCCCCCACCCTAAAGTTGGGTTCCTCCAGGAGGGCATGGGTCCTTTAAATGAAGGGGCCACGGGTCTTCTCTCTGATCAGCTATATCCTAGGTCTACCTCCTCCACTAACTCACCTCTGCCTCCAGCAGCAGGCACAGAATCTAATGATGCCTGTATTTCTCCCGTTTCCTAAAGGGTGCTATCAAGGGGTCAGTGTGATCAATTAAATAATTCCACCGTGGCTGAAGGTATTACGTTTAAGTTATCGAAAGGCAAATGAGAATTAAATATCATTCTTGCTTGACTACGATTGTACCCAATAAAGCAAACCTTTTGTGTGTCTCTGCAGAATTTAAGATCTGTCCTCTAGTGCCTAATCAGAAACTGGGTAGCCATGTCGCCCAGGTCTGAGCAACCCCTCACTTCTTATCCTGCCCACCCTGTCAGTTGTTGACTCAGGCAACATTTTCTCAGATGGCTGAGGTACCTAAACTCTCAGCAAATGGGAAGCTCTTCGTTTTCTCAACAGGCTCCTGAGAGAACTGTGTGGGTAGTTCAGAACTGGGCAAGTAAAATTAATTTCTACGGCATTTTCTCTACGTTGAGTTATTTGTTGAGGTCATGGTTGAATTATCTCTAAAGATTAGCAAGTGCTTTTTTGGTGGACTGTGAAGCTACCTGCATTTGAGAAATGGCTTTGGTGTGTGTTTGAAACAGTACGGGAGAGTCACTGTTGTCTGACTCAAGGGGGGTTTCCTAATAGATGCTATCCAAATATCCCTTTGATTTTAAAACTGTTAGAATTAGAGCTGAACATTTCCTTTATTAGAGAGGTCCCACTTCTTATTTCTCCTTTTTTTCTCTCTCTTACATATCCCTATCCACTTAAAATGATAACTCAGTCTGGTAACACTTTGTAGTCACATACGAGGATGCTATCTTAATGCTCCTCACCCTCATCCTGTGGGTCAGGCTGGCATGATTATCCCCACGTAACAAATGAAGACACTCAAGGTCAGAGGTCTTGTGACCACATTAGTTCCCATATGTAGCAGATGTGCTATCAGCTGGGAGCCAGGTCACATGAGTCTGCCTCAGTTCACTTTCCATTAGACACACGGCCTGCTGGTCTGTTCAGTGCTGGGAATGAGGGTTTTTATTTCCTTTCTTGAAGATGAATTTGTGGCCCACAAAGTAAATTTTTTATTACAGTAAGTTTTACTGTAATAATTTTTTTTATTGAAACACTCATCGCACTGTTTGATCACACCTTGTCTCAGCCAGTCATAAAAACACAAACTAGAAAATACATATAATTTTCCAGGCTGTTAGGAGAGCAAATGGTCCATGCCACACAGAATAATACTGGGTCCAACCTCATCTGGCACTTCAACAGAAACATTTTAAAATGAGGGGATCATTGGTCTCGTGACATTTAAACTGACCAGATCTGGAGTGATGCATTTGGACAACTCCAGATGTTGTTCTTCCAGTGGGTCATTTCCCCTCATTGTATCCACAAAGCGGTTACTGAAACACAAAGCTATCCCTGTAGATTTTTGGTACCTGATTGAAGTTTTCCTGGATGGTCTTCTGCTTCCTGGCAGCAATTTAATTGATGCAGAAATATGAACTGAACATGCCTTCTGGTTTTGACGTGTCCTCAAATTACAAGATGCTTTTCCCCCAAAGCTAACAGCTGGCATGCACAGAAAACCCTGAAAATTTCATTGAATAATAGTTTATTCGTAAAAGTGTCCACCACAAAATGTTATTTTGACAGCTGTTTAAGACATAAGCCGCAAAAGTGAACCTACTCCAACACCTTAAATTTTATATTTTTTAATTAATGGACTGTACGAAATTGCCTTACCTGACTTGATTTATTGTTTATGAGTTCACACTTTCAAACCGAAATATTTTTGTTGTATTACAAGCACAAGAGTCTATAGAAATGCTTGATTGTGCTTTTCATGGGAGTTATGATGGATTTTAGAAGAAATTTTGAATTATAATTTCTCACAGATTCATTAATTTACCCACTCATCCATGACCCATGTCTGAACTTGGTGTATAGCGCTTTGCTTCTTGATTCTAGTAATATCAAGGACTTATACTGCACAGTCTCGTTTTTTAAAGAACAGCTTTATTGAGATGTAATTTAAATACCATACAGTTTGCCTATTTAAAGTGTATAATTCAATGATTTTCAGTATGTTCACAGACTTGTGCATCTATAACTGCAATGAAGTTTAGGATATTTCATCATCACTCCTAAAGAAACCTCACACCCATTTGTAGTCCGTGGGTAGTCTTTTGTATGTGATTGTAACCGTGGAAATTCTGCTGAAACCCAGCAGATTAATACTTGTGTTTATCTCTGCTTCTTCCCAAAGCCCCACTAAAATAACAATAAATTAAAAAAAATAAAACACATAAAACTCAAGGACAAAAAAAAGAGATAACAGCAAGTGACTCGAATAAGATTTTGGAAACTGAACTGTGAAAGGACAAGTTGTAACTGATGTAGACTGGAAAACGTTGAAAGCTAAGTGCCTGCCGGGGGTGGCAGGTGTCATGCGGCAGCTGATCAGTAATGAGTTAATTTACCCTACAGAACCCCAGAAAGGCTCAGAGATTTGAGGCATCTCCAACCTGAAAGCAGAGGTATTGAGTGGAGCTGCAGGGTAGACTCTGATTACTGGGGAGTTGGTTGAAACACTTTTAAAGGAATAATGTTTCAGTTTGAGTCTGAGGGGAGGGGGAAAAAAACAATATCTCAGCTGAAAGCAGTCAGGCAGGAGAAATCCACTCCTGCTTGGGAGAGGGTCAGCCTTTTTGTTGTATTCCGTCCTTCAACGGATTGGATGAGACTCACCCACGTTAGAGAGCGCAATCTGCTTTACTCAGTCTGTCCGTTTCAATGTTAATCTCATTTAAAAACACCCTCAAGAAACACCCAGAGTAGTGTTTGACCAAGTTGACACATAAAACTAACCATCATAGCCACCCTGTAGTGAAGTCTACCAGCACTCAGAACTTATAAGCAGCATTTTAGTGTTTTATGCCTGAATATAAACAGATAGTCAGGAATGGCCAGGCATCTGAGGGTAACCTCTAAGATGCAAGAGATCCCAAATAAGAGCAACTTGGAGGAAACAGAAGAAAATAGCAAAAACAAACAAATAAAAACAAGCAAACAAACCACACACTATTACTTAATATCCTCAGAGAAGAGGAGAGGCAAATTTCTTATAAGAATGAGAGTTTTTTAAAAAGTAACATTCAGAGAACTAAAAAGAGCCTCCTAGTTATTAAAACGAAGATGGCATAACTAAAAAATTAAACAGAAGTTATGAAAGATGAAATTCTGAGAAAAACCTCCCCAAAAGTAGAAAAAAGAGGACATTGGGATAGGAAATGGGAGAAAAAAAATGTAAAACAAATGAGACAATCAATCAATTGTCCCAGAATGAGAGAATGGAGAAAACAGGAGGGAGGAGAGTGTCGTGCAGAGTGTCATGCGGGGTCTCTGCTCCTGCTCCCCACCTAAGAACGCAGGATGTGGCTAGGCCCAAAAGGAACACCCACGGAGACATAGGTATGGAAGTCATACCACTATAGTCTCACTGGAGGCTGGGTTCACATGACGTGCGACCTGCTGTCCGCTTTTCTGCCAACCAACCAACGACTCTCCTCCACTCTCCTCGACTCTGCTCTTCTTCCCTCCATAGCCGCAGCAGTTATATTAGTGGCCAATGACTCAATGGTTACAGCTGACAGCCAACTAGCCACAGCTGACGGCCATTGACCACCCGAACCAGCACTCCTCCATATGAGGCTGAGAGCCTGGCAACTGCTCTCTGGGGCTCTGTCCCCACAGAGGGGCATGTGGAATATTAAGAAAACAAGAGGCCTGTTAAGTGCTCAGCACAGTAAATGCAGGGAAACAGGTGACCTGAGCCAGAAGATGGCCCCTGCCCAGGATAAAATGGGGACAAAGACAAGGAGATGGCTTTCCTCATGAAGCTGGGAGCACGTGAGTTCAGTGTTTCTGGTGGTTGTTTCTGTTTCTCTCAACATTTGGAGAAAGCCTATCTGTTTTATCCAGAGCAGAGATGAGCGATAAATGACAGCTAGATAGATAGATAGGTTGATAGCTAGAGCTAGCTAGCTAGCTAGCTAGATAGATGATAGATAGATAGATAAATAGATAGATAGATAGATAGATAGATAGATAGATAGACAGATAGAATGGATGGGAATTCTCTGTTGGAATCTCTTATTTTAGTCATTGGTGAGTCCAGACTCACCCTTCAGGCTTCCTCCTCTAGGACCAGGAGAGCCATTAAAAATCTTCTTTTCCCAGCAAGGTTTTGAGAGTTGTGTTTCCACCGCTTTCAACACAGGTGACATGGTTGATCTTGACCTACAGGCTGTAGGTGCTCATCACTGATCTAGCCAACGCTCAATCCACACACGCCATACTCCTCATTTGCAAACTGCTGCTCACAAGAAGGAACTTCATTGAGTCATTTGTGAAGGCAAATACTCTTGAACACTTACCACATTGCTGGATACCATAGATACAGTGAACGACAGCCAGTCCCTGGGTTTTAAGGAGCTATTTGTCAAAAAGCCGGCTGATGAAGGCAAGAGATGTGCACGTTCATATAGTTGATTCACCAAATACAGAGCATGCAGGAAGATGTAGGACGGGCTCCGGACTTGGCTTGGTGGTCCGGCACAGCCTTCTGGAGGGTGTCACATGGGAGGTGAGCCTTACTGAACCACTTAGCAATGGCCAGAGTGACAGGAGGGGACAAGGGAGAGGTCTTTGGAAATTTTCAAGCAGTCTGTGTGCCCATAGCTGGTGGCAAAAGGTGAACCTGGAGAGGTGAGCAGGAGTTAGGTCATGAAGGGATAAATAAATACACATACTGATGCAGTGAAGCTAGTAAATGAGGAAACCCGAAAAGGACAAATCTGCTTTCCTTGAGCGTTTCCCTAGTACTTGGCAGCAGTTCGTTGTAGTGAATATGTGAACCTAGTATGGCTTTTGGTTTTAAACCTGTCCCAATGTTTCAAAATGCCTTTTCTCCATGTCTGACAAATTGAGATCTTGGCTCATTTCCACGATGGCTGCTTGCCTGGTTACAGCTAGACCCTTAGGGCAGGAGAATGAGGAGAGCTTGGGTGACTTGAGGGGTGTTCCAGCTGTCCTCCATTCCCACTGGAGAATGCTGGATGTGTAGCTTTCCAGGAGACCCCGATTGGCCATGCCAGGTGGGGTAAGGGTGCTGTCCTCAGAGGAGCAGGAGAGTGACAGGCATGCTCAGGAAACATGATCAGCCCCAGAAGATACTGTCTGTCGGCCACCCATGGCCTGTCCATTGGTAAGCCCCTCCGCTCCCACCCAAACACCCCCCGGGGAACCGGCATGTTTTTCTTATCTTTTAAAAGCGCTCACCCCAACTCATTCTCTGCCTTGACTTTCTTCTTCCTCTACGACAAGCTGCTGAGCCCAAAGGAAACACCCCAGCCCCACTTTTGCTGCCTGAAGACAGGTCTACAGACAGTTTTCTGTTTCGGGATTTTGCTGCTAGTCCCTGTGAGGAAATAGGATGACTCTCACAAAACTTGCATGGTCATGGTCATCTTTGCTGGCTCCCTCCTGACATGACACTTCTATACATTGCTCCTGAGGACATGGCCCACCAACATGTCCCATCCCCCCTCCTCCCATAAGACCTCACTTTTAGCCACATGATGGGGAAAAAACAATGAGGGTCTTTGCTGCAAGTATGAACTTAGCCAGGTGTGTCTGAAAACCTTCTGATGAGCAGAGAACCTTTCCACTGGGGCCCTGGGCCAAGGCTGAAGGGCCAGTCTCTACAGCTTTAAGCCTGGTTGGCCTCTACCTCCCAGGCAATGGACTTGATGGTAACAAAGGCCAGGTGGGACTAGTTTAGCTCAGTGGTTCTCAAACTTGACTGTGTATTGGAACCACTGGGGAGTTTTTAGTTTTTTGTGTTTTTTTTAATACCAGTGGCGGGACCCACACCTAGATATTCTGATTTAACAAAATGAACAATGAAACTGCTGCTCAGTGTAAGAACTAAAACTTCACAAATACCATTGAAATTACTGTGTGTACCCCCACAGATCCTGTCTCCCAACTTCAGAAAGAGGGATACTGTATATGCATGTCCTTGCTATTTAAAAACCTTTTTATCAGTTTACTTCACAAATAGGTACCTCTAATAAAATATTGTTTGGTTTGCTTGTTGGAAACCTTAACAAAAATGATTTCTTATTTACTGTATGAAGACTTTTGCATTCAACTTTATGTTTCTAAAATTCATGCTGCTTTTTATTAAAAATATTTACCATCGAAGGGACCTACAATGAGTAGGGAAATCGCATACTCATTTGAACTACAATCTGGGCCTAGCATCTACAGACATTTTCTTCTATAGGGTCCTAAAAATTCTAATGGGGCACACAGATGTAAGTTTTCAGATGGTTATTCTGGAAGGCTGATGATCTGTTTTGCATATTGATAATTGTTTTTGCCCTCACATTCCCTTGCCTTTAAAAGTGAGGAATGCTTTTTTCAATTTTACCTTATAACATCCTTACATAGTAGTAAAACGTAGAAAATATTTTAATCAGAGCAAAAATTATAACTATTTTACTCTGATTTGCTGACCATATACATGGTCAGAATATTAATGAATCATTTTTTTTTTCCCATATGAAAGACAAATTTAAAAAAAAAATGAGGTGGTTGAGAGGGAAGGATGCAGCCTTCTAGATATGAAGACCAGCAATGTCTTCAATTACTGCATGATTATAAGCTCAAGATTCTGCCTCACCCTTATAATCTAGATTGATTTGACTCACACTTCTTGAGACAGTCATATTCTTTCCAGGCTATCTAAAAGATTAATTATGCAAGTTTCCTTCATTACCAGCAATAAAAATTTGACTCAAATTAAAAAAAAAAAAAAAATGAAAACTTTCTTTTCCCCAGAAAATAAATAGTGGTAACTGTAGGAGAAATTGCCAGTTTATAGCCAAGAAGAAATTTCATAAGGATACCCATCTCTTCTCTTCTCTCGGAAAAACACTTTTGGCATGGTGCCAGGCCTGGGGATGGATTGAATGGGTTTCTCAGGGCATTTCAGCTGCAGCTTAAGAATTCAGGTATGTTAGAAACCCTCGGTTACCAAAACACTAACTGGTCACCCAAGCCTAACTGGTCACATAGGCAAAAGCCTAGCTTTGGAATCTCCGCCCCCCACCCCCAGACCCATGTGACTACTCTCCCCCATAGTAGCAAAGGGGGAGTTCATGTTTGTCAGGGGTGTACTGCTCTTTAGGATTTCACATTAATCCATACAATTACCTTGCCGCAACTTAGTTCTGTTAATTGTGCTGAGGCATCTAAGGAATTTGACAGTGCTGGTGGTAAGGTTGGCATTTGTTTGTACCCCAAACATACATGACTGAGAAGCTTAAGTTAGCCTAAGCCTAATGCATTAAAAATGTCACGGTTCAAAAGTCAAATCATATCACCAAGCATATCTTAACCCAGGTACAAAGCTCTGACTTTTCATAATGAGTAAAAGGAGTCATTCCCCTTGGGCTAGGGCACGGTTAAGTTGAACATGGAAATGACATCATCCTGACTTTGGGCAATTGACTGCATGTGTAATGTATGTTGCATCCTTAAGAATGGGGAGAGTTATCTTGTATCTTTTTTTTTTTTTAAATTAAAGTTTATTGGGGTGACAATTGTTAGTAATTTATCTTGTATCTTTCACCACGAGAAGGAAAAGACATCAGGTTTACATTGAGTGAAATGCACATTATTTTCTAAGTCTTAAAACTGTGCTTATAGAACTGAACTTAAAGAATCGTAATGTGTGTGTGAACTGGTTCAGGGGAGGTCGGAAGCTGTCCCTCTTTCCCCATTCTTTACCTGCAGATGATACTTTAAACACCACTAGATATGGGAATTCTATGACAAAGAGGGGTGCTGAAGCTGAGAATCCCAAAGTCTCGGTGGAGATAGCATGGTAATATGGTGGAAGTGGGGAAGTTCTAGAGGTACACAGGTAGCTGTAAAGTGAAAAATGTTGAGCCTCCATGGCTCACAAACAAAATGCAGTCTCATTTTTTCTGATATGCACTTTGCTCAGGAAAGGAATGTGATGGGGCACGGAAAAAAACTGGAAGGTGGGGCAGGATCACGGGTCTAATCCTGGCTTACAATTAACTGGCTCTATAACTTTGGGCATAAAATGGAAGCATTTTAGAAGTTGTAAAACATACGTAGATTTGCTACTTTAAAAAATACATCAAATTCTCTTTGATGAGGTATAGGATAGTGGGAAAATAACTGGTTTGGGCAACTGACAGGTCAAGATAGCAATCTTGGCCATGTGCCTGAATTTCTGAATTGTCCAGGCAAGTTAGTTATCTCTTAGGGATTCCAGGCCCTCACTCTTAAATAGTAACAGCTACCTCACAGTGTTACCTGTGAACTAATAACACGACATTTGTAATGCAACGGGATCATGGCCTGAAAAGTAAGAGGTACTCAGTAAACAGCAAGACTATTATTATCTGTGTAATGGGCAGGTGGGGTGGCATGATGTCCAGAGTCTTGTATAACTTAGAAAAAATTCTATGTAATGTTATCAGCAACACCTTTGCCCTATAATACTATCTTCCTTGCTTCAGACTTTGTATAACATCAACCTCTTCCCCATTGCTTTGGAAACTCCTTCCAAACGTCATGAACTTGGATGACCTTTCACCCAGCTGTCCAATCAGACAAAACGTCCTACTATTGCATTGATATCTTTCAAATCCATTCATTTCTCTCCATACCCACTGCTATGAATAACTAGTGTTGAGACAATTATCATCGCTTGCATGTATTGCAATTGTCGTTTACTGACCTTCCTGCCTTTGAGACTTACACATCGTACTTTATCAATGGGTAACTACAAATGGACTCCAGGTGTGTTCATCCCCTCAGCTCTTATGGCAACTGGGCAGGGCTTGGGGCCACATCTTTCTGTTCCCCGTTGTGCCTGGCAATATTACCGTTTTCCATGTGCATCATGGGTGTGAAATTTGGGAAGCACTAGCATCTAATTCACTCTCTACACTGCAGCCAAAGTGATCTTTGAAAGAAAAAAAAAATATTATCACATTTACAACAGTCAGCGGCTCCTCATATTGCCTTAGGATCAATCAAAATTCCTCAACCTGCTGGATAAAGTTCACTGCATCAGCTTTAATTTATATCAGACCTGCCAGGCTATCTTGAGAAAACATTTTCCAAATTCTTTTAATTCCTTTTTTTAGCATACCAACGACTTAGCATGGAGAAATGGGCTTATAGAATTCTCCCACAGTATAGAGGAGGGAGCGACTCCTGTCCCCAATTAGAGATGGAGTCAGCAAGGAGGAAGGCAGGACATGAGGGAAGTAAAAGAAACATCTACTCGTTTTCTGGTCCTGGGCTGGCAGGATGGAGAAGAGAGACAGAGAGTGTTTGTGTGAAGGGGAAAGAGAGTGAGGAGAACCAAAAGTCAGTTTGAGAGGGCGGGGGCCCATTAAATCAGTAGAAAACATACACCCAGGGCGAGAGGAGCCATTGCCACAGCCACCCTAGGCGGCGGCCTCAGAAAAATATGGCAGTTGGATACCTTCTCAGGTTCAGCCTCAGTTTCCATGTGGGAACAAAGTTAAGTCAGCCATGGGGCCTTCTGGGGCATGGCAAGACAACCTGTGGCAGGGCAAGATGGAGCCCAGGGCACTCAGCTCAAGGCAACAAGTGAGGTGGAGGCAGCCACCGAGCCCTTCTCATCCTGATGGCGCTGAGAGGACCTGATCACAGGTTCCAACAACACCTGGGATGACGAGGAACTCTGGATCATACTGTGTAGATCTGAGAAACCCAGTGTATCTCTCCCCCAAACCTCAGAGACACATCTATTCCACACCTGTGTTCCAATACACCTTGTGGATAAAAAAGGGAGGTCTATGGAAAGTAACCTCACAGGGTGATCTGATCATACATTCCTAACTGGGCACATGATAGTGGGTCCTCATGCCCCAGGCACACACAACTTCTTCAGTTAAAGGTTTGTCTTTGCTTTAAGCCAGCCCTGTCCACTTTGTCTGTGCATCTCAGTTAACAACCTTTGAAATAACAACCGTTGAGAAAACACATAACGTTGTTAACTATCCTGTAATCCAGTTTCCGCCTTGCTTTCTGCTACCTCCGTATCATCTTTGTCAGCCCCTCCTTAATTTCAAATATATAAAAGAAAGTGCAAAGCTGTTATTTTCTGGAGCATTGGAGATCTTGTTCTCCAGCATATGTCATCAGTTTGGCTCAAATAAACTCTTCTACAAATTCTCTACAGGTTTGGACGTTTCTTACGTCAACAACCTGGATAACATTTAAAGAAAGAAGCAGAAGAGGGGAGGCACCTAGACAGACTGTTTTCTTTTCCAGCAGACTTGGTATTTCCTAAATGGTCTGTTTAAATTACCAGACTGGACTGGACTATGCTTTCAACAAACTTGAACATGAACTTAATTTGGTTTTCTATTAACCCAACTTAGGAAAAAGACCAGAAATTACATTTTTCTGCACATTTCAGTGGGAGTCTGTGAAACATATTGCATGTTTCCTGTATTTGTAAAGCTTGAAGAAGAGCAAGGGTATACGTTAGAATACAAAATTATCAGTCCCCTTTTCCTCTTTTCCTCTTTTCCCCTTTCTGTTGCTTCTGATATTTTACAAAGTCAGTGGAGAACAGAAGACAATGTTTTGAGGTTCCAAATTTGGGCAATTGATTGAATGAGCCTGTTGAGCCAACACCTGAGATTGGAGTGACAAGCTGGGAACATGATTGTGAGCTTCACTTTGGTCAAGTTTAACTTGATGTAATTGTGAATTATCAATATCAAGATATATTTGGAAAGTTGGGGATATATACTTGGAGCTTAAGCAAGAAATTGGGACAGGAGGTATAGACTGGAGAGTGTTCGATATGAATGATAAATGACACGATTGAGATGGCTAAGATCTCGACCTTGGCGAATAGTCAGAAGAGCATATATTGGTGAAGAAAATGGCCAGTGAAAAAGACGGAGAAAATGGTGAAAGTGGACATCCTTTTCTCGTTCCTGATCTTAAGGAGACACTTTAGCGTTTCCCCATTGAGTATGATGTTAGCTGTGGGTTTGTCATATTTGGCCTTTATTATGTTGTGGGATGTTCCCTCCAGTCCCACTTTGCTGAGAGTTTTTATCAGAAATAGATGTTAGATTTTGTCAAATGCTTTTTCTGCATCTATTGATATGATCATATGGTTTTTATCCTTCATTTTGTTTATGTGGTGTATCACAGTAATTGATTTTTGGATATTGAACCCACTGTAACTGAAAAAAAAAAAAATGATAAAAAAAGAGAAAGACTGAGAAAGAAAAGTGTTAGTAAAGTGGCCAACAGGGAAGAAGCAAGACAGTGTTGTGGAAGGCAAATGAAGACAGAGTTTCAAGAAAGAGTCTGTTGATCATCTGTGTCAAATTATCAATTATTAATTCATTCAACAAATACTAAGCACTTATCATGTGCCTGGTATAGAATTAGGCTCTGGAGATACAAAGATGAAAAGACGCAAGTTGGATAGGATGTGAATTTCAAAAGGCCCCTGGATTTTGCCACCTGGAAGGTACTGTGTAGTGTTAATAAAAGTGATGGGATCAGAGGTAAAGCTGCAGTAGCTGAGCTGTGACTGGAAGAAAGGGAGAAAGTTCTTTCAAGAAAATTTGTGGTGAAATGCAAGAAAACAGTGGAGCTCAGTGGAGTTCATAATGAAGGCATGTCTTAGGGAAACATGCGCGTGTGTGTAAGCTGAGAGGAATAAGCCAATGGGTTAATTGCATTATTTTACTCAATGTCTATTGAGTAAATATTCTGTGTAGACACTGTTACTAGGGGTAGGGGAGGGCAATGGAGCGGTGAATAAAACCTACCCTCAGTGGGGCCTCATTCTAGTGGGTGGAGACAAACTTAGAACATACATAAAATTTTTCCTATGTTGGGAAATGCTATAAACAACATACAAACTGGGTGTTGATCTACAGGTCAGGACCTCTGTGCAGTGGACACTTGTGCTGAGTTCTAACTAGAGAGAAGGAGACAGCCACACAAAGGTCCAGATGAGCAGCCCTCCCTGCAGGATGTTTCTAGAAGAGATTAGCATTTGAGTCAGTAGACTGAGTAAAGAGATCTTCCCTTTCCAGGGTGGGCAGACATCATCCAATCCATTGGGAGCCTAATGGAACAAAAGAGGTGAAGGAAGGGGGAATCCTTGCACTGGTTTAAGCCCTGGTCTGAGTCCAAAAGCTGCAGAACCAGAAGTTCAAATGTCTGATAGCAAGAGAATATGGATGTTTCAGCTCAAGTAGAGAGAGTAAGAATTTGCCCTCACAGACACACCCAGAAACAATGTCTTACCAGTTATCCGGGCATCCCTCAGCCCAGTTAAGCGGATGCAGAAAATGAACCATCACAGGAGGTTAAAGGAAAGGCTGGTTGGGAATAAAAGGGAAGTCATAGGAGTAGTTGATAGAGACGTCTCCCGAAGGGGTGGGCCATGTGGGAGTCAGCACAGGGGTGTGTGTGCAAGATTTCATAGGGATGTTTCTTTTTATTTTACTTTTCCCCAGCGTCACTGAAGTATAATTGACAAATAAAATGTAACGTAAAGTGTACAAAGTGACGATATAATATACATATACCTTGTGAAAAGAGTCCCCATTGAATTAGTTAACACATCACATCTCTCACCTCGTGTATTGACTCTTTCTGTGGTGTTTTTCTGTGAGAACATTTCAGTTCTGTTCTCTTAGCAAATTTCTATTTTAAACAGTGTGATCAACTATGAGGTGCTTCTTTTGGGGGAACATAGAAGAGGAACATAGGATTGAAGAACCATTCCATGACTTTGGCCAATTTCTGAATGTCTTTGAGCCTTTTTTGTAAAGTAGAGAGTTGTGCTTGGGATGACATCAGCCCCTATGCACTGAGGGCCTGGTGCAATGCCTGGCACCGTAGCAGGAAGGTAGCCAGTAGACTGTGCACACGGGGAGAGAGAAAGACTTTGAATCAGGGCAGAGGAAGCAGCAGGGCCTCCCTCCCTATACAGAGTATTGTCCTTGTGACACGGAGAGGGAATTCCCTGAGAACAAGGGCCTGAGGGCAGGAGCAAGACAACATTTAGAAAGCTGCCACTGAGGAGGCTGAACCGGTGGGGAACTATGACTTCTAAGGTCCTTGCTAACTCTGGTTCAGTGACATCTTTTCCCCCTGAGGTATTTTTTTAAGCCAACGGTTTCATCCCAAACTGAACTCTCTCTGTACTGAGTCCAAGAAAAACAGAAGCCACATTGCAATTATAAGACTTGACAGGAAACAGTACCCAAGGGAGCTGTCCCAGCATATGCTTGGGAGGAGCTTCCTTTAGTGATGTTGTCCTGTCCATCCCCCCAACTGACCTCGGTCTGCTCCAGTCTGAAGGTGCTAAATTGACCTTACTTTGGGAGACAAGGCATTGGGGTGGTGGCGGTGGAGCCTATGACAGTTTACTTCCAGGTTCAATCCATATGTGGGTTTCCTTTACAGAAAGCCATGGGTTTTGGTTACATCCAACAAGAGAGAGTAAAGAATAGGCATGATATACAATGTTTTGATATATAACTTATATAGCACAAGGTCCAATTAGGGTATATATATATATATATATATATATATATATATATATATATATATGATTTTATTGGGGAAGGGGAACAGGACTTTATTGGGGAACAGTGTGTACTTCCAGGATTTTTTTTTTTTCCGAGTCAAGTTGTCCTTTCAGTCTTAGTTATGGAGGGAGCAGCTCAGCTCCAGGTCCAGTTGCCGTTGCTAGTTGCAGGGGGCACAGCCCACCATCCCTTGCGGGAGTCAAGGAGTTGAACTAGCAACCTTGTGGTTGAGAGGAAGCGCTCCAACAAACTGAGCCATCTGGGAGCTGAACGGCAGCTCAACTCAAGGTGCCGTATTCAATCTTAGTTGCAAAGGGCAGAGCCCACCATCCCTTGCGGGACTCGAGGAGTTGATCTGGCAACCTTGTGGTTGAGAGCCCACTGGCCCATGTGGGAATCAAACCGGCAGCCTTTGGAGTTAGGAGCACGGAGCTCCAACTGCCTGAGCCACCGGGCCGGCCCCAATATTTTGATGGATGTAAATACCCAGTTCATTTTTTTTTCATTTAAAAACATAGTTTTAAAGCAAATAATGTTCCTTTCTATCCTAAAAAATGACTTACTTACAATTTCCTTTCTAGCTAATTTCCTTTGTCTACGAATGTTTGAAATATCACCATTAAAATATTGCGCTTTTTTAAATTAATTTTTTAAATGTTCACTATCTTTGGAGGAAGTTATTAAGTGAATTAAACTTCTTTTCTACTTCTTGTTTTCTTTATATATGAAAATAAAATAAAATGTGCAAGTATTTTCATGGAGCTATTAATGAAATAATTTAATTCTTTGTGATACTGATTTCACAGTTTTTCTTTTCTATAAATTGCTGTAGCTTGCTTTAATTAAAGAACTTGTGAAATTTCCTGAAGTACTGTTATTTTTCCTTCCCTTCTTTTTTTCTCACGCACTTTCAAATGTAATTTAGATGCTTGCAACTTCTTTATTTTGGAATCTAACTGCTAAGGTTCTTATCCTTTAAAAAGCTTTCTTACACAGAAATGTAAAATCTAGAACGAATTCATCACTTTAGACTTGTGTTTAAGTTAGGAAGCAAAAGCTACTGCTGATGGGTAGGAAAAAAGTTCTTCACCAATGCAGCTCTCTTTGGCCTTTCTTGAAAAGTGACTTTTTCCTGTTAAATAGCAACTATTAGGATAATCATAAGGAAATGAGAAGACCCTTTATGGGCATTGATGATGCTATCTCTCTGATTTAAGGTCTACGAAATCCATCAGCACTCCACATGCTGATATCCTGTACAGACTGTTGGTTTGCAAATATGATCAGAGATCAGTGTAATTGCAGTCCTTGGGTCCTATAACCCCCTCTCACTGGTACTATGACTCTTCTGGACTATTCCTCTTCATTTTAAGTGAAGTTGTAAATTGTTTTGTATAGATGTATAATGGCACATATGTATTGAATACCATGACTATAAATATATGATACCACATGAGCAAATGAAAAGCAGCTGACTTTGTCAATTACCAATGTTTTAACCTACAGTGTAACACTATTTGCTTTAAGTATTAAAGTATTATTTTTGGGCTGTGGTCAATTCCACAAAGTAAACTATACAAATTTACTTTGGTGCATGTTAAATTTCCATTCTTGGGAATGTTAAAATAGCCAGTATTTTTGGTGGGTTTTATCCTCTTGATTAGTTTTATATCTTATTCATTCTTTAAATTCTGCTTTAATGATCACAACCAACCTATGAGGTTGGACAATTAAGTTCACGTACTTGTTGCACTGATGTTGCTAAACTTTTTTGATATCAGAGGGATTATTCATCATGCATTTGTACCAACTGGACAAATGGTTAACCAAGTGTAGTATTTGGAAGTGTTGAAAGGGCTGCATGAAAAAGTTAGACGACCTGGACGTTTCGCCAACAATTCATGGCTCTTGCATCACAACAATGCACCAGCTCCCACAGTGAGGGAGTTTTTAGTTAGTAAACAAGTAACTGTATTGGAACATCCTCCCTACTCACCTGATCTGGGCCCCAATGATTTCTTTCTTTACCCCAAAATAAAGGAAATATTGAAAAGAAGACATTTGGGTAATAAATACGATGACAGCTCTGATGGCCATTCCAGAAAAAGAGTTCCAAAATTGCTTTGAAGGGTGGACTAGACACTGGTGTCAGTGCATAGCTTCCCAAGGGGAGTACTTTGAAGGTGACTGTGGTGATATTCAGCAATGAAGTATGTAGCACTTTTTCTAGGATGAGTTTGTGAACTTAATTGTCAGACCTCATGTAGTTTGATATTTGAACAATGATAGCAGTTATGTATTTCAAAGAACATAGGCTTATGATGGAGGAAAAGTTAACTAAAAGCATTGGGAATTCAGATTTTCTGATCACAAGGGAATGGATTTTTTTCCATGTGGCACAGTGACAATGAGAAAATTTGTTTAGAAGTCAGCGTCAGAGTATCCTGAAATTTCTGAGCTATAGAGAATCTTAAATTCTAATACAATCACATACAACTCTCTTATTTTTGTAGCAATGGAAGCAGAAGAGAAAGGAGGTGATTTGTCTGAGGACACTCAGCTGTTTGGAGACAGAACTAGAACTGAACTCTCAATTATAAAATAAGTGAGTTGGCTTAAATCTGTGGTTCTCAAACTTTACCGAGCATTAGAATCACCCAGAAGACTTGTTAACAATCCATTGTCTGGGCCCAATCCCCAAGTTTCTGGTTTAATAGGTCAAGGAGGGGCCTGAGAATGTCCATTTTAATAAGTTTGCAGGTGGTTTGAGAACCACATTTTGAGAACTAGTGACCTGGAGACCATCTTAAAGGTCTTTTTCTGCACGAAAAATTCTGCACCTTCTCACTTTAACCTTCTCAGCAAATGAAAGTTTATGCTTTTATGACACTTGGAAGGGATGGGGCCAAGAGGTGTGTCCATGGAATCACGTGAGCTCTTCAGTGAAAGACACAAGTTATTTTAGTCTGATTTTCACATTGTATTATGTGGAAAGTCACCGATGTTGTTGCAAAAGGAATGCAAGATAGTCTACATATCTGGAAAAAAGAAAATGTGGCAGAACTTTACTAGACTGAGTGCATTTTGGGCTTCTCAGTAGTACCTTCCCGTGGAAGCTGATCTCAAAACAAATCCTATTTATTTAAATTGGAGTCAGTTCGAGTTCCCAATGGGAAAACTTTGTTGTAAGATCAAAGCACTAAGCGAAAAACCACGAAACAAGAATTTCATATAACTATTATCGCTATAGAATTCTTCAGGTGAGAATTTTTCAGTTCCATTTTATCGATGTGCTTTCATAGTTAAAATGGCATGAAGCCATGGTTTTAATCCCATTTTTCTCTTTTCTTAACCTTTAATACAATATACTTGGTTGTTTATTAAGTTAAAGGCAGTTCTTTAATCATAACAAAGAAAAATGGGGAAGTCCAAATGTATAGTCATTTTATATTCCTATTACAAATCCACAGTTTTGCCTGTAGCAATCTTTCTGCAGGAATATATATGGGGTGAGGTTGCTACGCTGGGGTTTTAGATATTAGAGTTACATTTTGTACTTTACGCAACTTAATTGCTAAATGGAGGAACCACTTACTTTTCACAGATGGTTTATTTGTTCTAGGGCATGTTTTAACATAAATATTCCCCAAAGTTGGAACTTGTCCTTTAAAAAGTAAAAATTGCATTTAGGATGTAAAATATACTCCCAATATACAACAATTTATTATTTTATGTTTCTTTAATTTAAAAATAACCCCAGATCTGATTTAAGCCACTTAAAAAGAGGTGAGTTTCTTTTTCTGGTAAAGATCTAATGTACTGGTAATCTACTCTTGTCTTCATGAAATGTGACCCTTGTGAAATGTAAATTTGTAGAAAAGAAAGAAAATGAGCACATACCTCTCAGATTGCTTTCTGTTAACTGTATAAAAGAGTGAGTGTTTTACCTGGTTTTTCATGGCCACAGCAGAGAGGAAGATATGTGAGGAAGGGTCTTGCAATGATGAAGAGAAGCCTGACTGATCATTTCACGGCCATCTGGGAAACTTGCATCAAAAAGCTGGTGAGTGTCCTGGACACTGCGTGCCTGGGCAACCATTGTCCTTACGGTAACACACAGGAGTTCTGTTTCTGGTTGTTGAGCTTAAGTGGGACTCCAAAAATTTAAGACTTTCTTTTTTTCTTAATCTATTTGATTTGTGACATCCAATGGTTGTCTTTTAGAAGTAATCATGTCAGAAATTAGAAATGAGGCTCGTCATGGCTATAATTAAAAACGAAATTCAGATAATAACAAATGTTGGTGAGGAAGTAGAGAAACTGGAACCCACATATATTGTTGGAGGAATGCAAAAGCTGCTTTGGAAAACCACTGGCCTTCCTTAAGTGGTTAAACCTAGTTACCATCTGATTAGGCAATTCCATTCTTCCAGACGCTCCACACTAGGGAGTAATCTCCATGAGAGTCCAGGCCTGGGCTCTCGGGTTGCTGCTCTGTCTCCAACATCTGGAACAGAGTTTGGCACACAGTAGGCCCGCTACGTATTTTCATTTGAATAAACCAGTGAGACAGGCATACAGTGAAGTCATTAAGACGAGCACAGGCTCTGGAGTTACCCCCACTTTGGTGTGAATTTTGGCTCAACTCTTACTGTGGGAACTTGCTTTAGTTACTCAGCCTCTCTGAGTCTCAGTTTCCTCATCTGTGAAATAGGAGAGTAATAGCACATAACACTTTTGAGTGATAAACACTCAAAACAACTTATTAAAGAAAATTCATGTAGCGAAATGTTGTTAAAATTGACTACACAGCACTTTGTACCACGTAATATGGGCATCATCTCTACAGATGATTAAGATGTGGTTCCTGGCCTCAAAATCATAAAGAACTTTCATTGTAATAGAGGAAAGATCTATAAAAGCCAAGGAAGAGGCCTAGGTGTGTGAAGAATACACGAAGGGGAACCTACCACATCAGCCAAGCACATTAGAATCATGGATTAGTCAAGCTTTGTTCCCAGTTTTTAGTATCAAGGAGACAGTAATTTTCTTTTATTGGGGAACATTGGGGAACAGTGGGTTTTGCCAGGACCCATTAGCTCCATGTCAAGTCATTGTTTTTCAGTGTAGTTGTGGGGGGGGTGCAGCTCAGCTCCAAGTCAAGTCATTTTCAATCTAGTTGTGGAGGGCACAGCTCACTGGTCCATGTGGGACTAGAACCAGCGACCTTGGTGTTATGAGCACCGTGCTCTAACCACTGAGACAACCAGCCACCCACCGGTGGCTCAGCTCCAAGCTCAAGCTGTTGTTTTCAATCTAGTTGTGGCGGGCCCAACTCACTGGCCTATGTGGGAATCGAACCGGGAACCCTGTTGCTAAGAACTCGCGCTCTAAACAACTGAGCCATGTGGCCGCCCAAGACAGTTATTATGAAATGAATTTTGTTCTCTAAAATATTGTGTTATGTGTGAAAATATTAATTCTTCTATGCTTCAAGTGGACAAATTTGGATCATCATGAGAAACTTTTCATGCCTGGCCAATTTACTTACAGTTTCAAAACAATGAAGATTAGTATATGGACCATAGAATGTATTCAAAAATACAACTTTATTTTTGTCTTCCACTTGTCTCTTAAAATGTATTCAATGGGAGTATTTTCCCTGGTCCCTGGATCATAACTTGGGCAGGTCTCATGATTACGGAGCTCACTCTTAGGTTATTCTAATTCTATAGGGTTGTGATCACAGAAGCAGGGTACCTCTCTTGACTTAAAATACACATATATGATATTTTCTAGCACTTAGAAAATATATATACATATATATTTTATACATATATACATATATATACTAATACATATATATGTAGAGTGTGTGTGTGTGTCTTTATAGTACTAATATATATAGAGTCCTATATACAGTCCTATATCTCTGATACTGAGCAAAGGAGCTAAGTATTGACATTCTGCTTTCAACTTAAACAGTGTAGGCATTTTCACCACTATTGTGTTAAAACTGGAAAGTCCGTGCTTGCCATCTCTATAGGAGAGTCCCAGAAACAGCTTTTCTGCATAGAGCATCACTAATTCTGTATAAAGCTGACAAAGATCCAATTAAGTAACAGTCTTTGTGTGATAAAAGTATATTTAGCCTTTACAAAGTCCCTTATGCATATTTTTACATTTAATAAAATGAATACACTAAATAAAAATGTTTTTTCATAACTTCGACATGTTTAAGTAATAATAATGAGTAAGGAACCATTCCTTGTCATATACTACAGCCAGAGGTTTTCTTTCTCCACTTCTCTAAGCTCTTATATAAAGTATTTTCACCTTACAACGTAATAGACCCTAAGAGTAGTTTTCCCCCTTTCCCGTTCTCCATCCACACGTTCTTGCCTCTCTGGGTCTATGACCCAGAGCTGTTCATTTGGGTCTCCTAGGTTCCAGCATGGTCCCAGGAGGGGCACACCTGAATGCTTGCAATGGAAAAAGTTCAGAGAAAACTTTTCTTAAGCTACTTGATATAGGTAAGCATTTCTCAGTTTCCTAAACCCCTGTCCTCACTGCTACCAGGACTCAAGGTTGTGTAACCTTAGCTCTGCCCACGATCACCTCTTGCCAACTGCTCTCAGGACAATTCTGATATCAGCTTTGCTTTCCTGAATTACATCCATGATCTGTACAGGGCTTTCTTACAAAAACCTCGGCTTCTTATTTCCCTTTTTTTCTATTCCTAATTTATAGTATCTACTTTTCTAATTATTTCCAAAACAATGTTTTATAATTCATGTATACAGTATCAATTTTTGCTGTCATCTAAATGTCGTATGAAAGTAAATCCACTGTATCAGAAAATGGCATAAGGGAATGCGTGGTTGGTTAATGTGTTATTTAAAAGCTAAAAGTGAATGAACAAATAAATGCACACAACAACAAAAATCCTTGTTTCACAGATTAGCTTCTTAATACAGGATTTGCTACTTAAAAAATTATCATTGATTATTGCTACATCTGTTCAGCAGATTATGATAATATTTTGTAATCTAAGCATTTTTGTCCTCTTTTATTTGCCCCCAAAACCTAAAACCTTAATGAAAATATAAAAATTTGTTCTACTAGTTTCCTAGTAAATTGTTAAATGGGCAAAGGTTATAACTTCTTATATTACAGTATCCATACTTGTACTATGTTGTAATGCCTTTGAAATAAGGGCTGGATTTTATTTATTTTTGTATTTCCCCCCGGCTCTTAACTTGTCACATAAATTAATAGGGAAAAATACTTCTCATCACTGCTTTTTTTCCTGGAAGATGATTTACAAAAAATAAGGTCATTGTTAGCATAGACCTTCCAGAAAGAAATAAAGTTTAATTTATGCCTATTAGTTATTCATTTCAATAGCATAAGAGATTGGGGAAGACATAAGAGATATAAAATCAGGATAGTCTCTCTAGATTCCTTTACAGCTAAAAATCACACAAGGACCTTTTGTTTGAATGTTTTAGTTTGCTGCTGCCATTAAAAAACCTCTTAAATCATGACTCCAGACGCAGTTACTGTGAGCAAGTATTCAAGACTTGCCAACCTTTGCTCTTCTTTAAACTGAAGCAGGTCTTTAAAAGGGAGAGATGGGAGACACAGAGAAGGAGGAAAATACACACACACACACACATACACACACACACACACACTTACAAGGAGCTGCCTCTGTGACTGTCCTGCAGGCTCAGCTGGTGTTTTATGGGCCTTGTTGTTCTTGCTCAGGGCAGGGGACTGTTGACCACCCCGCATGGCACCCCAGCTGTGTGCTGTCATTATCAAAGACAACAATACAGGTGAGCTCACACAGACCCAGCAATAAACATAATCATCACAGAGATGCATGGTAATTAAGCACAAATGTTTAGCATTTTATATAATTGCTATAATTATAGTTTTACAAAAAACACATATTTTTAAGTTCTTGCTTTGGCATATTTGTAATCAGTCCAGAATGTTCCCTGTGAATCCTCCCATTCTTCTCTGACATCATCGTCACCAAATCTCACTGCATTTCCTCTGAGTACTTGGGATTCCTTTGCCTTCCATGGCTTTCCTCCTAGATCCCCCAAGAGAGTGTGAAGTCCTCCCTGTTTTTTGCCCTGTTTCCTCCATCCTCCCACACGGTGCTGCCAGCCCCCGGGTGCAAGAGAGTGAGCATGAGGTCGGAGGGCTGTGGATCCCAACAGTGGGTGGGTAAGAAGATAGCAATTTGAAGGGAAGGGAGGCCAAAGCTCAGGGCCAGTCATTCAGGAGTCGAAGGATCCATTGAGATTAAGGGCTGGCTCCCCTGAATCCCTGAGTATCGATCAGCTGTGTGGAAGGAGAGGAGTAAAGAAGAAAGGGGAGGGCCCATCCCAAGTACCTACCATGTTTCCCCGAAAATAAAACTGGGTCTTATATTCATTTTTGCTCCAAAAGACACATTAGGGCTTATGTTCAGGGGATGTCACCCTGAAAAATCATGTTAGGGCTTATTTTCTAGTTAGGTCTTATTTTCAGCGAAACACAGTATTTCCACCCACCCTCCTGAAGCCAAAGACTTCTAACCTGGGTCCCCTTCAAGACACACAGGGTATTAGGGGCATCTGACACCCCCAGCTAGTGTGGGGTGTGCCTACTATGCCTACTATGAATAGTCTACATTGATGTGACTTTTAGGGTATTAATAACAATAATAAGCTAATATTGTTTGGAGCTTTATAATTTATGAAATGTTCTCATTTAACTCTAATAACCCTATGTTTTAGGCATTATTTAGCATTCTCCTTTTAAAAATAATTTTTTAAAATTTCAGCTTTGCTGAGGTATAAATGACATATAATTGTAAGTTATTTAAAATATACATCGTGGTGATTCGATATGTGATACACTGTGAAAGAATTCCCCCCATCTAGTTAATTAACACCTCTATCAAGTCACATATTTATGTTTTCCCCCTTGGTGAGAACATTTAGGCTCTTCTATCTTAGCAAATTTCAATTATACCCATTTTAAAATGGGTACATTGAGGCCCAGAGAGGAGACATCCCACATCTAGCTCTGAACACTGGCTCATGTCAAGAAAGCAGAGCACACTGGACATAAAGCAGTGAACTCAGGGTAGAAATGGGAGGAGAGTGGAGGGTTGATGCTGTGAAGGTGAAGAAAGAGAAAAGGGCAGATGGGAGCCCTGGAAGTCACACTTGCCCCCCCATGCCCATTTCGTAGTGCTGGACTGGGTTTATCTGCTCTTCTGTGCAGTCAGCTCAGAGCTATGCACAAAGGTGATTGGGCCCCTTGAGGGTCTACTGTTTCATATCAGCAAGACTTCTTAGCTACAATTTCGAAAACCTGAAAGAAACCTATCCTATTTTTGGAAATCCCTACCTACAGTTTTCATTCTAGTCATATTATCAAATTCCACTTATAATCAATTTGAAGGGACCATGAAAATCCTTCAACGGCGCTTACATCCGGCATCAAATGTTGCTTGTATGAGAAATCTCAGGAAGCTGTCTTTCTCTTGGAATAGCTGAGTTCTGTTGTTTTATCTTCTTCTATAGATGATTAAGTTTGGAACTGCTTCGCTGCTCATCCTGCTCTTTTCTAATTCTAAAATAAGAAGTTTTAAATGAGATAAAAGAAACCTGTTGCTTTTAGGTGACAAGATACTCTTAGCCCACACTTAGCAGTTAGAGTTGTTGTTCTGGTGGCCTTTTCCTGCTTCTTGTTTCTTCCTCTCGCCTTGCGACTTACATGTTGAGATCATTTTTCTACCTGTGGAGCCAGGTTTACGATATTTATAATGTAGCAGCAAGCGGGTCTCTAAATGTCCAAATCAGTAGTTCTCAAACTGTTTAGTCTTAGGATCTCTTTACCCTCTTAAAAATTATCAAGAACGCCAGGGGTTTCTTATGTGGGTTTATGTGAGGTGTATGCACCCATCATAGAAATTAAAACTAAGAAAATTGTGAACCAGTTCTTTATAATTCATTTAAAATAGCATTAATAGTGGTGGCTCAAATAACATACTTTTTAGATAAAACATAACTGTCCCAAACAAAAATAATTTATGAGAAGAACGGCATTGTTTTATAACACGTTTTTGCAGATGTCTTCAATGTCTGGCTTAATAGAAGACAGCTGAATTCTCATATCTGTTTCCGCATGCAGTCGGTTGCACTATTCCACATCATGTAGCCTCTGGAAAACTCCACTGCAAAAAAGACAAACAACATCTTAGTTTTACTATGAAAATAATTTTGACCTCGTGGAGCACCCGAGAGGGTGTTAGGGACCATGACATGTTCCCAAACCACATTTTGATAATTGCTACACGAAATCATTACCATCAGGCTTCAAGGAGACTGAGAGGCTTCTGCTAATAGGCACGGTCACACTGAAACCACCCCAAAATGTTGGTTATCTACAGGTATACTTGCAGATTGTTTTTTCGGGACGATGCTACTAAGAGCATTCATACGAGCGTATATGATTATTTTTTTGGGGGAGGGGTAAATCCCGTCATTTACATATCATCCGAATAAATTAACATATGGAAATAAACAATATAGTGTAGTGGTCCAGAAAAATAGCTTTACGAGGTGCAGAGTACTGTGTTATCATGTGCGTTAAAAATGGAGTCAGAGATGTCTAGGAGAATATATTAAAAAATTGGTAATAGTGGTTCCTTTTGGAGTGAGGACTGGGGAGCAGAATATCTGGAGTAAAAAAGAATGGCTATCACCCACTTATGGCTCATGATTTGTTGTCAAACCCCTTATAGTTCATGATTTGCATGTATTAGTTTCTCAATTAAAATACGTAGTTAATAACAAAAGGAAAAAAACAACAAAACCTTTAGAATCAGAAAGATTTAGGTTAGATCCTTAGTCAGCCACTTAGTACCTACTAACCTGGGCCTAATTACTTGACCTGTTAAATATCCATTTTTTTCACCTGTAAATTGAGGTTATTGATAGTATTTACCTCATAAGATTAGTGTGATTATTAAATTAAAAAATAAAATAATAGCTTGTTCTTGGCCCATAGAAACATATGTCTTATTTATTTTTAATCATAATTGTCATCACTTTATAAATCAAAGGCTTATTTTGAAAGTTAATAATCATTCTTTAATTCTCCTTTTATTGAGTGATTCTGAAGTTTTATTAGACGACTGTGGTAATGCCATTATAATCACAATCTGCCATTGAGTGGTTGTTTAAACATCTAGATTATTCTATCTTTTTTCTGACTGCATTTGCTTATTTTTCTGCCTAACATCATTCATGCTAGACTTCCATAATCGCACTTCTGTACCTCACACCTGTCCTAGCTCAACTTAACCCAGGTCTGACTCAAAGGTTCATGGCTCCTTCACCCTGAGGCAGAATCCTGAGCTCTAGGCCAGCAGTCTGACTTGGCCTTTTGCCTATTTTATGCTTGAATGTGCTTCATTCTACCCCGACATTCCTGTATTGAATTTGGAATCATCTATTTTTAGCAAACCTCTTACTTCTTGATTATTCTGCTCGGTGAGGATAAATTTCCACGTTCTGACTCCTCTGCTGTTGATTCTGTGTGCTTCCTGTACTGAAGCACGACTCACTTCCTGCTTAATGCAATGTGCATATGATAATTTCCTGAGTGCTTTCCACCCTGGCCTTTGGGTTTGATCCTTGATGGCCCCTTCACAAGTGTCAGTCTGAGCTTTAGCTGCTACTTCTTGGTGCCTAACAAATCTAAAGATTCCTACCCCAATAACGTATCAGTTTATATGAACAGCAAATTAGTTGGCTTGATGAACAATGGAGAACATAGAAATAGTCTCTGGTACATGTGAAATACTGTGTTTTCTAGCGGAGACGGGTCTGGTTGAGACAGCATACTTAGAGGGTGGCCATCTTCTACTTGGGTCTTCTCATATCATCTTCCCTCTACTGTGTCTGCCTCCGTGTCCAAATTTCCCCTTTTATAAGGACATCAGTCATATTGGAGTGGGGCCTACTCCAATGACAACATTTAAACTTGATTATCTATATAAAAACCATATCTCCAAATAAAGTTACATTCTGAGGTACTGAGGACTAGGACCTCAACATATTTTTAGTTGGGGGACACAATTCTACCCTTCCCAGGCAGGACTTCTGGAATTCTAGCTACTTAGAGTGTGGTCTAGAAGGGGTTGCATGGGTTCCAGATGGTCATGACCTCTTAGCTGCGTAGATGCCTTCCCCTTGTAGGGAGGGCCAAAGCCAGAGGGGGACCACAGAGGCCCAGGAAGTGTGCCTATTAGTAATGCACTCCATTTCTTGTTTCTCTCTCTCTCTCTCTCTTTTTCTTTCTTAACTAATGCACTTTGTAATGTAGCATATATAATTATAAAGGGTAGCAAACTCAGGCCCACTCTTTCCCCAGCCTTTAGCATTCCAGAGCAAGCTGGGCCTCTGACCTACCGCCAGCATCTACATCCATTTGATGGCTTTCTCTTGCCCAAGGAGCCTGTTCTGTGTCAGGGACTTGACACTCCTCTGAGAACAGCTCTCAACCCATGACTGAGGATGATTGGGACAAAAATGCCTCTGTTCTCTCACTCCTTGTGAGAAAAAATTCTGAGGTGAGGGTAAATATGTGAATTAATATCAGAGACTTTCTCCCCCTTATTTTAAAATTTCATTAAAAGATATTTGTTTAATGTGAAAAAATTAACACTGACTTATCATATATATATATATACAGAGGGTGCCAAAAAAATGTATACTCACTTTAAGGAAAAAACCGTGTTAAAATTGTAATACTCAATGTATACTGATAAAAGATGAATGCAAGTCACGTGTATACATTTTTTTGGTACCCTCTGTATATATATGTTTTTCATTCTGTATATATTTATTGTCTGTTTTCTCCATATTAAAAAGTAAGCTCCAAGAGGACGGAGATTTGTATCTGTTCAGTTGACTGCTGTATGCCCAGGCCAACACAGGCAGGGCCTGACGTGTGCACACGTGAGCAGTGGTGTTGGGGACGTGGAAGATAAGAGAGCAAAGGATGGCAGCACTCATGGGGCAGGGGAGGGGTTAGGAGGCAAATTTCAGATTACTTATGATGCTGCATTTCAGCATCTTATTTCGTTTTCCTGTGATTTTTCTTCCCACTAGTATTATGATTATGTGAGAGCTGTGTATACTTGCCTCATGACGTTTATCAGTATTTAAATTTCCACAATAATTGACCCAGGGAGAAATGTGGATGTTGCCCCCCTGGGCCCATCATACCCCTTCTCGTCCTCCCTGCTCTCTCCTCTTTCAAACATAAGATTATCCAATGACTTAGTTTTTTCTCTAGGGACCAATAATTCATAAAGAATCAATCATCATTTTTCTGTTAAAGATGGAAACCCATTATTAAGTCAGTTCTATATGACTGATTTACTTGTGCACTATTATTATTATTATTTTTGTTCATTCCCCTTTTCTCTTTTTATTTTCTAGAATTAGTTTCGTCAGGACATGTAAGCCAATCTGGTTTTAGCTCAAAGCACCAATACAAGACCTGGCATTAAACTTTTCTCTTTCTGAAATGTTTACCTGCTTCTGACTTCATTGAACTTCCATCATTTCCATCTCTGGGACACAATTCAGCCAGAAAGCTGAATTAATACACAATTCCCCCAGTTGCCTAACATAAAGCTATTGTGATGATTTTGTCTACTATGGTAACACTTTTGGGGGGGTGGGCTATATTTTCTTTTAGAAAAGGTTATCTAATTTTTAAAAATGTTATTTCATTTACCTCAGCTTGAACAGTAGGAGCTTGTGGTAGATACTCAACTCCTTGTTGACTTGATAACAAGATAATCCCAGACTTGTTAAAGCTGTCTTAGACCTGAATGGTGAAATACAGTATAGTCATTTACTAAGCATTTCTTTAATGTCCAGTGAGTACAAAGAAAGCGAAAGACACAATGAGTGCCATGGAAGAGCACAGAGGAATTGTATGACATGAACAAAGAGTCAATTTAGTAGAGAAGGATTTAGCTGGACATGGGTGCAAAATAATGAGATTGATTATATGCATCTTTAGATGCAAATAAGAAACCTGCTGGAACAACGAAAACCAAGTGACAGACACCAGCTTTGTAAGTGCTGAAAGTGAAAATCGTACTATTCATTTTGGCTCTCAGAAGACTTACCACATTGTATGCATGTTACAATTGCTCAACATTTTCTAGTTATTGGTAGAGTTAATCACATGCTTTTGAGAACTTTTAGTCTATTCTTCCCCATTCTGGTGTGTGTGTGTGTTTTTGTGTGTGTGTGTGTGTGTGTGTGTGTGTGTGTATTTGGATTTTTGTTTGATTTTCTATAGAACTCTCTCGTCTCATACTTGTTTGTTCATTAACACGATGTGGAGATTATAGAATTTTATCTCCATTTGAGTCTTTTCTTTTTTTGTCAACAAATAGATTTCACAGATAACTGTATCTACATAAAATTATCTTAACATTACATTAGAAAAGTTACTACTCTACCTTTACTAAAAATGTCATTAATATTTATCCCCTTTGCTGAAGTTTTTTTAGTTTACTCTTGATGAAACAATGGTTGAAAAGTTTTTAATCCTCTACTCTTTTATCTAATAGAAATTATAACAAACTCATCAAATGATTCAGACACTCAAGAAATGTTTACTGAGCACGTACCCTGTGTCATGCACCATTTTTCACTGTAAGTGTGAAGCACTAAACAAAACAAATTTTTTCTTTGCAGTTCACCCATTCTAGTGGGATGCGATTGACAATGGGTAAGTTAATAATGTTTGAGATAGTGGTGTAATATACATTTATGTGATAGAAATCTTAATTGTAGAAATGGTTCAAATATTCTATTATATATTAGTTGTCTATTGCTGCAGAACTTACCCCCCAAATTTCGCAGCTTGAGAAAATAAGTGTCTAGTATCTCACCCAGTTTCCATGAGTCAGGGATCCGTGATCAGCTTAGCTAATGGTGCAGCTCAGGGTCTTGCACGAAATTGCAATCAAGATGTTGGTCAAAGTTGCACTTACCTGAAAGCTGATGAGGGTTTAAGCATTGCTTCTGACTCCGATGGCTGACAAGTTACTGCTGGGCTTCGACAGGGGCCTCAATTCTTCACCATGTGGACCACTCCCCAGGGCTGCCTGGGTGTTCTCACAACATGGAGGCTGGCTTACCCCAGGGGGAGTGACCCAAGAGAAAGAGGCAGAAGTCACATGATCTTTAAGACATCGTCTCAAAATCACATACGTAGTTTCATTTCTGCCGTGTTCTGTTAGAAGTGACTCACTTGCTCAAGCGGATGGGAATTAAGTTCTGTCTCTTGAAGGGGAGATATCAAAGAATTTGCAGATATTTTTAAAAACCACCATAGTTACTCTGACACATTTAAGAACAAATTAAACAAATTAAATGGTATATTTCAGAGATATTTTAAGATGAGTTATGCCTTGTTTTATACACATTATTTGTTAGTATATAATGCCTTGTTTTACAACTGTTGTTTTATTATGTATTAGTATTATTTTTGGACAGCGAACCATTGGAAATTTAGGTTTCTTGAGCTTTATTCCTTTCTTACTGCTTTGGTTGCTTTGCAGCTGTGGTGTCAACACTGTTTAGGGTTCCTTGAATGAAAACATTTGAGTCTTTAAAAAATTTTCTGGTATTAGTTGATGAATTTAAGATTATTTATTATTACTTAACACTTGTATTGGACATGATTTGTCTAAATGATTGGGAGACTGAAATTACACGGCCCAGGAATGAGAGAAAAATCCCTTTGGTTCTAAATAAGTTACTTTTGGTTGGACACCTATACTTCATAGAAATGTAGCTTCTGTGTGGAACCCACTAGGCTTGCCTGTACAGAAATGTGGTACAATGGGATGAAAATTTAAAATTTAAAATCGCGGTCAGTGTAGCGGTCAGCTACACTTTAGCCTGGAAACCTGGTGAGAAACTGTATGGTTATTCAGAGGATATATATGATAGAGAGAGAGAGAGAGAGAGAGAGAGAGAGAGAGAGAGAGAGAGAGAGAGAGAGAGAGAGAGAGAGAGAGAGAGAGAGAGAGAGAGAGAGAGAGAGAGAGAGAGAGAGAGAGAGAGAGAGAGAGAGAGAGAGAGAGAGAGAGAGAGAGAGAGAAACAAGGGTGGAGGAGTAATTCTTTGGCTATTTGGCGATCATATTTGCCATGAGAACACATGAGAGTCTTCCCTTTGTGACCTATGTATGGTGACAGTTCCAGGGCTATCTCTTAATGACTGAAATGGTAAATTTGGAATTCATCAAGTTTAACTTTTCTTCATGACTGGATTTCCCCTTTGGGCAGTCTTCCATGTGAAAGCCTTTAGGGAACCTTTGAAAGTACGGCAGCTTTACAGGATGTTGACCCTAATTTAGCCTCTGAACCTTTGAAGATAAAGGACTCTTGCCAACTATATAAGACCCCCCTTACCCAGAAGGGAATGCTTTTAAATTTCTTAGTAAATTAATTAGTAACTAAAGAGAATGCCATTGTTTGAATTGTTCCCACTTTTACGGCAAATAACTATAGAAACAAATGCCATCAGAAGAAGAAATAAGAAAATAATTATAGAAAAAGTATTCAAATTTCAGACTTTGTCAGTTATGCGGAGATTTCATCTCTACTAGATCTTGCCCTAAATAGAAGAAGCTGTTGATGGAGCCTGATGTTAAAGAGAAAAGGGGGCATAGGAGAGGCACTTTTTTCCCCATCCATTGCATTGCTGGGGAGTTTAGCATCACAAATACCTGAGATACAGCTAGTTATACAGAGATGCATATTGAGGGGGCTGGAACGAAACTCATTGACTTAGGAAGGCATCATATTTTACACAGTGAGTGTGAAATGAAAAAAAAAAATCAAGTGCTGATTAAAACCATATTCGTATCTGAAAATTCTTTTGGGTAGGAGGAGGCAAACCTCAGATGTATTTACACTGATTTTTAAACAATGTTAAGCAGTGTTGCAAAGGTTAAATTTATGATGACATAGAACTGAGAGGCACTTTGTAGATGATTTGGTTCTGATCCCAGAGAGATGAAATGATTTGGTGAATCATTACTTGGTGAAGGGATGTGGGTGAAGCTAATGCTAGAAACTTCCAGTACATTTTTCCTTTTTTTTGAAAACACAAAACCACTGATTTTTACTCTTTGTAAAACAGTAATTTAATTGGAGGTCATTTTGTGGATATGCTTTCATCTGAGAACAAAAGGGGTGGGGGGATAAGTGCCACAGAACTAAATAGAATATAAGATGTGAAAAAAAAAATCCAGTGAAATTAATTTTCAAATAACGTTTGTTTATGAGTTCTCCTGGGTGGAGGGGAACGTAAAGTGTATGGGACTGGAAGTGACTTAGTAGCTTGGGTCCTAAATGAAATTAGGGCACCTCCCTTCATTCCAGATGACATTTTTTTCTTGGCGAGCCAGACCCTCAAGGAGGAACCAGAGCTGGCTAGTAATAGTCATGAATGCTTTTCTGTACATTTAATGTTTTTCTTTATTTTAATTCAATACTGACATAAGTGAAACCCTGTTTGACAACCAAAGTATAATTTGCTATCGTTACATTATTGATAGATTCTGGCAAATTGGATATCTTCATTCTATGTTAAAATCTATAAACAAAACACACAATTCTGAATCTCCTCCTCTTTTCCCCATTACTGCTCCATTTCCTATTTTCAAAGGCAATCCCGTGAGGCTATACAACAACCATGAGGAGCCCTGCAGAGTTACAACAGACCGGGAAGAAATCCGTCAAGCCCCTCCTGTAAAACCTACTTCCCCTTCTTCTGTACTCAGCAACTGATATCTCACTAGTAGAAAGGAGAATTTTGAAGCTCAAAGAATCCCTAAAGTTCCTTTGGACCCAAATCGTAAATATCTGGTCCCAAAGAGGCTGACTTGCTCAAGGTTACATGGCTCACATTAGGCTGGTTAAGAGACTGGGATAATAAAGTTAGTTGGGACCATGGAGTTCAGCTTTAAAACATGAATTCTCTGAGAACAGGACTATCTTAGACCAACCCCTAAGTGAAGATGAAGTTATGTAACCAGAGGAGATGGGCACAAAGAGGGAGGAAGAAATCCTGGAAGGGGAGGTGATACCCAAGGCCAACCTGGCTTCCTTTACTGTGTAGCCTGGGTCCTCGGAGTGAGGCCACCATTATAACTGCATTTCTCCCGATCTTGCTGCCTTCTCCACTGGGCTGGCCACTGTGTGGCATCCACAGGGGATGTCAGTTGGAACAGAACAGAAGGGAGGCCTGCTGGTTTACCTCTCCAGTGTCATGCAGGTACCCCCTTTGTTTCATTCCATCCAGCGGGAGGGAGTTTCTGGGATTTGGGTTTCAGTTTAACCACCAAAAGGCCTTCTCTTGGCCTCTAAATTGAGGCTCCTGGAATCTCCCCCTCCACCACTCCACAGGTGCTTCTCTGAGACTAAGCTCAGGAGGAGAAAAAAGTGGAAAAGGAATGGCTGCAACCCAATTCCTCTGTAACTGAAAGCAAAACGTATATGGAACTCAAATGGAAAAAAAGAGATTCGATCTGAGAGTTTTTTTCCCAGAGTGGAATGCGTGCTGTAAAACAGTTACTGTTGCTATCATTTGTGAGCTGGTTGTGGGTTTTCACAACCATTTTGCTGACTTTTTGGCAGCAAGTGTGAGTTTTCCTCTTCGATTAGGCCTTTGGGAGTAATCTTAAAATTCTATGGAATCATCTGACTCCCTCCAGGAAAACATTGATTGGTATTAATTTTCATCCTTTCCCTTTTGATGTTGAAGTGGACTGAAACACTTCCTGCTTTTCTCATATGTTCTTTTTCTTTCCACCTTTCCCACTTCCCAAATGATTATAGTATTTCCAAATACAAGGGTCTAGTTGTGGAAAATTAAGGGATAGGGTCCTATTACAAGCTCAAATGTCCGAGGATCTCAATTGGGAGGCAGGAATGTGCTTTTACTGAAAATCTGGCTGTGTTGATTAGCTGTGGCTGCAGAATTCAAATACCCTTCCTAGATGCAAACGAGGAGAAAGTTTCCTTCTCTTTACGAAATTGTAGCTAAGTAATAAAAGAGTAAAGACCTTTTAGACTGAACCCAAAGTTCATTAAAGCTGCTTAATTATAGTTGGGAGCATTTGCATATATATTTCAGTTATGCCAAATTCAAATTCAAAAAATACAAACAGTAAATAAACAAGTATTTTTATGTTCCTCTTGTTAACATATTAGAGAATTTTATAAAATTTCAGCTTACTGTGTTTATGATAGCCAAAACTGTGTTCTATTTCTAATGTTAAAAGTTTACTTGGCCTAATTCAATTACAGTTTTACTTTGAGGTTTAGAATGACTTACATTAATCTTTTTTCTGTCTGTCATTATCAACATGGAACTTCTGTCGGAACCAAAAATTGCTGAGTCTGAAGCTCTTGGTATTACATTTACTTGTTTGCAGAGCATGCATCCCATGAAGTGAAAAGGAAACTAAGAACAACTGGTGTAAATGGCGTTGGGTTCTTTTTGGTCACTCTGTAACTTGAGAGCTGGAACACAAAGGATCATAAATCCTGGGGAAAACGTGGGATTGATTGTTCCTTCTTTGCCTACAGCATGTGCCTTTTTAGCTCTTCCAGCACTTGCAGGTAAGGGAGCTCCACTCTTCTGTGAGTGTTGCCTTATGTGACAACTCTTCAAAAATATAGCTACAAATCCTGGAAAATGGGATTTAATGGTGTCAATGTTTCCCTTTTGTGTTAGAAAAGTTTAATCAGTTCTCCAAATCTGATTTAACGTAACTTGTGAGATTTTTGAACAATTACCCAACTGACATTGATCTCTGAGTTGCAGATAGGGCTCAGGAAAAAAAAACACACACACAAAAAAAAACAAAAAAAACAAAACAAAATAAAACCACGCCAAATATCAGCTTTCCCATAGTAGGATGACGTCATTAATGTGACTGAATGATCAAAAGACTTAGAATAAGTAGGGCAGCACTTGTAAGACTTAAGAAAACAAACACAAAAATTGCGGATTTACTACTTTAAATTATCTGATGGGAAACCTGACATATTTAGAAAGATAACTACATTACTGTGGTGTGAAGAATTCAGACCAAATGGAATTAAATGAAAGACAAGATCAACAGCAGCCTGGATAATTTAGTTAACTGATGACTTTGCAGTGAGGTAATGTCTAGATAAGAATGCTTATATCAAGATAAAAGATGGCATAAGAGACATACATGAGACAATTAATTATATGTGAAGAAAATATTAAGTAATTTTGAATGTTCTGAAAATAGTAAAAACCTATATGATGGGAAGAAAATAATCTTAGATTATGAGATAAAGTTTAATACTTGGAGCATCTTCTTTTATTTATTCATTTTTTTCTTTCATTTTGGAAAACATTGTTTTGGACTGCAGAAGGAGACTGGGTCTTTACAGATTAATAATTTGTTTAAAAGTTTGCTTATTTTGCTGCTCCTGTGTTTATTGAGTAAATTATAGTCATAACCACTAATCCAAAATGCTCCGTCCCAAGTTCTCAAATAAAAAAAAGTTAGTAAAATATGGACTGGCTCAAAAGGTGAATATCACATCAATCATTAAAGTTCCCTTGTCTGTTCTGAATCCCCCTTGTGCCTAGTTTAGTGCCTTACAAATACTGAATAAATATTTCATTGATTGAATAAATGACTTAAATGTGCAAGGAGACCCAAAGTAAGAAAAAGAAAGGAGCTGGAAAGAGAAATCTAGACCTGGGCTGTAGTAGCAGTTCTACAAATTCAGTGCAATTTTTAAAAGGATTTATTCAGCAACTTGTTATGTGTCAGGAACTGTGATAAACATCAAGGTACCAACCAATGAGGTCTGTGTCTGAAGGAGGTGGCATAGCTGCAGTTTGGTAACAGTTTGGCATATTATGCAAGCATATGCAATGTAACAGTATTGTTACAGATTACAGCTAGCAGAGAAGAAAATTTAGCAAAATTATAAATGATCATTTTGTATCCACTCTAATTTCCAAGGCTGTTTACTAAGATTCTGCCTTTATATGCAATCAGTAACTTTGGATGTCTTCAAGTTTGCCTTTCAGATAGGGAGGCAGGCCTCCCTAAAACTTTCACATGCTAACAGCTGTAATTAAGGTAGAAGGCTTTATTTAAATAGTAATTAGCCTTCAGGACTTGAAGTGTAAACAGAACACTAATTCATTTAGATAGTTAATTGGTCTTCTGTTTAGAAATCTTAGCGTGGCCTTCCTTTTTAGCTATGATGTATTTTTTGTACTGAGTACAGTGTATTAACTCATTGGGATGAAATTTTGCAAACTCTTGCTTGACTCCCAGAATATTGGCTTTGAACTCTCTCGTAATGGCTAATGCAAATGCATTTGAAAGTATTGTGAAAACATCAAGTAAAATTCTATGGCACAATTATGAGCACTTGACCTGTCTTCATAGTTACAGGGACCGAACAGCCCAGTTTATTCATGTTTTTCAAATCTGTTGATAGATCCCCTTTCACATTCAGGAATATCTTGGTTTGGAGATAAATGATGTGGTTGCTCTAATCATAATAAAAAGTGATACAACATACAGTGATTGCTGAAACTAAAGGTGTGGGTAAGATTGGTTACTTTTTCCGGGGGATCCAATGACAAATGTCAAGGTCCTTCTCACTACTTACTGCCATAAAGATGGTTAACCATTGATGTTATTAAGTTTAAAAGGTCTTTTTTTTTTAAAGGACAACCGCTCTATCAGGAATTTTGTCATTGCTTGTGCTAAATTTCTCAGCCTTGCTCAAACAAACAAACAAAACCACAAAAAACAAACCAACAAAAATCATTGTATTTGATAACTGCATATATCTCTGTTGTCTTGGTTCCTGGACATAGACAGTCCTGTAGATAAGTTGCATGGAAGGTGGGTGTGATGTTCTTTTACTTTTAAAAATGTTCCTTCTTGTTTCCTCTATCTAGCTCATCACACTATACAACAGACGCTTAGCACTGCTGCTAGCGATCTTTCCAACATGTGCATCTAAACAGACATGTATAAACAGTACCTATCGCAGTTAACTCAAATATTTAATGAGTACAATGGCTGACACATAGGAGGCATTCACAGTTATTTATCGAATGAATAAGCACCAATCACGCCCTTTGAGTTGTACTAGGTGCTACCAGCTAGGTGGTAGGAAGAGGGAGAGGAGAGAAAGTTCTGTATCAGGTAGGGTCTGCCCTCAAGGGGTTAACAGCGTCCAAGGGGAAGATGTAAATAAATAACCATGACTGGAAGTAGGAATCATTCATAAGTGCCAAAAGAATCTTTAACTATGACGGGGAGGCAAAACTCCCTGGGGCTAGAGAGCGGATGCAGAGGAGGCTTGAAGGAGGAGCGGTAGATACTCCAATTTAGGATTCCCCCCCAGATCAAAGGTAACTCTGTCCCCACATAGAGCCCCGTGAAATGTGGAAAGGCCCGCCTCCTGTCAGTCACTGAAATTGTGCACACGCGTTTTTTTTTTTGGCGGGGAGTATGTGGCTAACGACTTCCAAATGAGCATTAGCTCACTTTGCAAATATGAATACTATAATATGGCAATATATAACGCTAAAAGCTACCACTTTATTATGATTCATTTTGTTGGCGAAGTTGAGATATTGCCATAGCATTCAAAGAGAAGTGAGTTAAATTGTGCCACTGTCATCCAAAATATAAAGTAATATAATTTTACCTTACGAAATTTAAAATAAGGAAGGCTTCATTGCAGAGTAATAGCGATACAAAGCCATTAAAAACAGAACATGCAGATCCTTTTTTTCTTTTCTTTTTCAAGTGTTTGGTTGCTCACACCGAGACAGACTGTTCTGTTACCAATAGGAGCCGGGCCTCACCCAAGCCAGCGGGCTCCCTGGGATGAACGCACGATCTGCAACCCGCCCCTTAAAAAGGAAAGTACGGCTCGGGACGCTCCGGGTGTGTGAGTTCAGGGCTTAGAGAGGGAAAGTAACCGGAGTCGCCCGTTTCGGGAGGACCCACCCCCTTCCACGAGTTTCACTGGTCCTCGACCCCGCCCCCTCTTTTATTCCTTGAGCAGCAACGGGAGCTGAAACTTTGTAACCCGAGCGCGCTGACTCTGCCCTGCTCCCAGCCCCGGCGCGGCAGAGAGGGAGGCGCAGGAGGTGGGACCTGCGGGCAGGAACGCTTGGGGACGCCAGCGCACGCGGAGCGGGGACCCCGGGAGAGCACGCCGCGAAGAGGAGGGGCTGGAGCGGGAGCGGAGCGCGCGGCGGGAGAACTGGAAGAAGTGGTCCCGGCCGTGAGAGCAGAGGAGCGGCTGGGAGCAGCCGGGCCGGGAGGGTCCCGAGCCGAGACCGAGAGGACTGGGGTCGCAACCCCGATTCCCCGCAGCTGCGATCGCCCAAGAGCAGCAGCTGTGTCGGGCTCCTGGCGGCGGCTGGAGAGGAGGAGCCGCAGCTGGACGGTGGCAGCTGGAGGAGGCGCCGCACGGCGGTCCGGTGCGCCGGGAGAGGGCCGCGCTGCCCCGCTGAGCCGCGCTGGGTGACCCGCTGACTGCGGCCATGCAGCCTTGACGGGACGCACCCTCCCGGGAAGGACAGCAGACGCAGGCAGCAGGACTTTACCTCCGACTCTAGCCCAGCTGGGAGCGAAGCCATTTACCATGGAACCCGTGACCAAATGGAGCCCCAAACAAGTGGTGGACTGGACTAGAGGTGAGTGAGCCTGGGGGCCGGTGTCTCCAGCCCCGGGGATGGAGCAGGCGGAGAGCTGGGGTAGGGGGTGCTCAGCCCCTCCTGCAGGCGAGAAGCATTGAGAGCGCAGCGCGCTGATAACGCTAACTTCCTCGGAGTGGTCTGTGCGCCCCTAGTTCTTGTGCCTGCTTCCGAGGGTGCGGGTTGTGGCAAGCCAAGACGAGCCCTATCCTTAAACCCGGGAGTGGGGATGGCCTCCCTGTGGAGGGTGAGGGTTGGGGGTGCTGGTCTCGGGATTGGGGGGTCGCTCTCCCTACCCTGCGGGGGTGCGGTGCCCGACGCTCCGGCTGCCGGTCCTGGAGCGCAGAGGCACAAGGCGCCTTTGTGTGGGTGACTCCCCTCGGACCTCGTAAATGCCGCCTGCCCAGAGTAGTCGCAGGCATGACGGGGCGGTTGGACAGGTAAAGGGAGACTCCGGCGGCTCGCCCAGCCTCTCTGTTTTTGTTGGAGAAGGCGAGAGGGCAGCACAAGAGCCAAACATTGAGGCTCTCGCGCCGGCGAGAAACCCTGAGCCAGAATCCCCGGGACTTGGTGACTTTTGCTCCGGGAAGGCGCCAGTACCCCTAGTGGCGCTGCATTTTTAGGCCACATTGAAACCCTGGGAGGGAGAACTCTTACTATTTGGAACCAACTATCCTGAGTTCTGCTGTGTTTGGGACGAGGAAAAGCAGTGGGATGGGGTGGTAATGGGTGATTGGGCAGGGGTAGAAGCTTGTGCCCAGCTGTCGCCCTTACTTTTTACTCCTTCCCAAGATTTTCAGGGAAAGGGCATAGAGGTTCCTCAAACCTCTTTATAAGCATCCAAGTGAATGAAGTCCACCAAGAACAACCAATATTTTCATGGGTCCCTTACCCCATCCCCCTCAGCTCAGCATCTCTGTTTCAAGTTACTGCTTTTTTTCTTTCTTCTGTCTGCTCTTCCAGGTGAGGAATGATGTTCTTTCTCAATAATAGTAACTAAAATTGTGTAGCGCTTTACAGTTTGCTAAGAACTCTCTCTCTGTTATTGCCCTTGGTCATCACAGTGAGCCTGGGAGGTAGGTAATACTGGTAAGATGAGATCATCTGTCAAACTGTCTCACCATTGGCTGGAGCATAACTGATCATCTCTGCATCTCCTTTCTGTTGCCTGCGGTACCCATAGCCCAGATGGAATGGGATGGATGGGACATGTCTGTGGGGCATGTCTGACCATTTCCTGCTCCTCACGTCATTACACGATGTGAAAGGAAAGGGAAGGGATACACTCTCTCCTGAGAAGAGGTTTGTCCAGGGACCAACATTTCCAGGTCTCTTGCTTAAAATGAAGATGAAAAAATGAAACTTGTACATTGGGTAAAACAGTAGATGTTAATAGCATTGTCAGTGCTTGGTACAAAACATTAACTTCAGCTATAAATACCCAGGCCCTATTTTGAAATGGGGTTTGTTCTCCCATTCAAGATACTACCAGGTCCCCATCTAGGGACTTGTCCAGACTGAGTTTGTTGATCTATTGTACCTGTAAGCCCATCGTGGAAGCAACCTAAGAAACTGATGATTTCTGCAATCTTTGGCCTTGAGAGTTGCTCTGCCCACTATGGCAGCCACACGCGGCTCTTGCGTCCTTGGAAAGTGGCTGGTCAGAGTTGTGATGTTCTGTAAGTGTAAAGTACACATGGGACATGCATGTAAACTATCCCCTTAGTACATTTTTATACTACTACATGTTGACATGATAGTATTTTGGACATACTGGGGTAAATAAAGTTTATTACTAAAATGAACTTCACCTGTTTATTTTCACTTTCATAAATGTGGCTCCTAAAAAAGTCAAAAGTTACACCTGTGGCGCACATTGGTGGCTTACACTGCTATTGCAGTGTACTGCTTCCCAGTAAAAGAAAGGGTTACAGCTTATCACTTTGGCTTTCCTGAACCTCTGCCCGCCTACCTGATAATGTACAACCAGAAAAATGGTAACAGGCACACAGGAAGATTATGGAGTGAGATCTTCACACCCTTAAGATTTGTCTGTTTTTTTTTTTGGGGGGGGAGAGGGCCCTCTTGAGATTGGGAGAGAAATGTAAATTCATATCCTGTTCTGTTTGCTTAGCATTTAAAAGGAAGAGCAGATTAAAATGTTTTTGGTGTCCAGTTGCCTTGATGTTATGACTTGGCCAAGATTCTTTCATCAGGGAAAGTTTCCTACTGACCTGACAGAGCGATTACTGGTGGTTCCGTATCTTGGTGCCCGGAGCACAGGATACTGATTAGGTTACATACCTGTGGTTAGCACGTGGCAACTTTATACTGAAGGCTCGTGCCCTTTTGGACCCTTACGTACCGCCTCATAGAATGACCTGGATACTTTCTGTGTTAGAATCTAGAAAAGATAAAAGGAGCAAGTTCATGGCTAACTCTTAGATGACAAGAGGCGACATGCTCCCATGTTGCATGATACATTACTTGAATATTTCTCATAGTAATGATGTGAAAGTATTGACTTTTACATTAACTGCTGACGTATGCAAACTTGTTTGCTTATAGGACTATTTTTAGCGGTCTTTGCTAACCTCGATACTCAACCCGCATTTTATAAATACATCCTACTGATAAGCAGCTCTTCATGTAGACTTTGCCACTCTCGGTATCGCCCGAGTATGGCTGTGGTGATTACGAGCGCTGTAGAAAGGCTTCAATTTAGAACTATCCGAATCTGACCACAGTCTACAGCTTGCTCTCATGTTGATGTTAGGTAGATGCTTGCAATAGGAAAAAGGTTGATGTGTAACCTTTTAATTACATAGAATAAATTAATTCCTCTGACTTTTACTATTCATATTATGATTTATATGTGTTAGTCTTTAGCTATACTGTTACCAATTTATCATAACTAGTAGATCCTCACTAACTATTAGCAATGTATCAGGCACAGGTCTAAGCATTGTTCCAGTATTAGCTCATTTAATATGCACCACCACCCTTTGAGCTAGGAACTATTTCCAATTCACAATTGAGGCACAGCAAGGTTAAGTACCTTGACCAATGTCACACAGCTGAGAAGTGACAGAGCAGCATTTGACGTCAGGATCTTTGGCTTCACTCCATTCCATCTTCTCAGGAGGTTCTTACCAGGGTCACGCCTAGAAGACTCAGAATCTTCACCACATTGATGAATAGACCCTCAGGATTCCCATGATATGAGTTGTTAATACCATGGGTTAGTGGAGGAGAGTCGTCCGCTATATTTGGTATATGTCAGGAAAGTTGTTTGTAAATTAAATTAAGTCATAGTTCATAGTGCCTTGCCATTCAAGTAATTCAGTAAAGGCTTTTGCACAGCAGATAGTCTCTTATCATATGTATCAGGTAAGAGTAGGGGCAGCTGTACATGACAGACAATGCTGTTTACAGTGGATTAACCAAATGGGAGTGTTGATTTTTCTTGTAAAAGTAGTCTGGAAATTGGGAATTCAGGACGATGTGGGGACTCTGGTGCTGTCAGGGCCCTGAGCTCCTTCCGTCTCCTGTTCAGCCCTACTTGGCATGTGGTATTCATCTTTATAGTGATGCCTCCAGGCAGGATGGCTGCTCCCCCTCCAGGATCACTTCCTGTTCCAGGCAGGAGAAAGGAGACCCAGAGAAGACAAAAGAATTGGGGGCAGCCACGTCTCCCCTTTAAAGAGTCCTAGAAATTCCATCAAGTGACTTGACTCACATTTTAGTTGCCAGAGCTGTCACATGGTCATCTCATGCTGCAATTTTTTTTTTTTAAGTTGGGTACACTGTGGCCCTGAAAAACATTGGAGTTTGTTCAGTGAGGAAAAAGGGGAGACTAGATATCCATAGGCAGCCAGTAGTGTCTGACACTCAGTAGTTTGCAGGTACTGATATTCAGATTACTTCTCGAAGTTGAACACGTCACATTTTCCTACTTACATCAAGCCTATGGTCAGTCCTGTTCTGTTTTAGAAATAGTGTTCTATTCTCATTCTCAGGTCAAAACCATAACTTATATGAGGTCGTCGTGTCTAAGCTTGATTTAAATATTAGAAGTTGCATTGTAAAATGCAGCTACCCAAGTTGTGTTTCTACTTTCAGGCCACTGGGGAGTGTGTTCTACAAGGAGGAAAGGCTACTGGTTTGTCTCAATAGCCCCATCCATCCTGCTTTTTGTCTGGAATGGGCAGGCTCTTGGTAACTGTGTTAAGTGAACATGTCTATAAAACCGGCTTTAGTCCCAGAACAGAAGTCTCTCAGACCAGCTTCTAGCGCTGCTAACGTGGGTACCATTTCCCCATCACCAACCAAGAGTAAAGGTGTGTGCCTATGCGATTCAGGGTATTTGCCCATTCTCTGTAGTCTGGCCATGTCATGTCTGTGACTTTGGGGCATGTCAGCAGCCTCAGTATTTGGTCATGGAGGGGCTTGAATTTCCATGTTAACTATAGAAATCTGATACGCTGCAGGTCAGTTGCAGTGTATCACCTCGCTCCTGCGCCCTTCCTGCCGTCATCCATATGGAGGCTGGTTCTTTCTGTCATCCTGATTCCAGTTAGGTTATATTTTTTCCTTTCCTCTTTATAGTCACTGAAAAAGGAAGGTCTTTTTCAGTTTTAGATCCACCGTTTGGCCATAGGTCAAGAACTCTTCTTTTTATTTCACCCTGTTCCCAGTTCTATTCTATCTCCTAGGCTCCATCCACAGAATTTTCCTAATTATAAAAATTGAAAAACGTTCACTGAGCATTTATTATGTGTCAGACACTGGGCTAAGTGCTTTGTTTAAACTTCTTCATTTAATTCTCAGAAAACCCAATGAGGTGTACGAACCATTATGAGCCTGTATTAAAAACAAACTAAAGGAGAGCAAGCGAGAGAAAATGTCTCAGCGTTCCATATTTATAAGCGATGCAGCTCTTAAATGCTCTCGTCCTCTCTGTCACCTCGTTGTTTCCATGGCCTGTACCAGGCAGTGGAACTTGGTGGTGAGAATGTGGCCTCTGGAAGCAGACTCTGGGTTTATATCCCAGTGTCACCCCTGACTGTGCGATCTTATGTAAGCTGTTAATAAATTACCACTCCTTATTTTTATTGGTTCCTCTCCTCTTTTATCTTAAAGCTCCAGGACATACATTATTCTCTCCCAGCAGTCAGGTCTGTCATAAGGTTGATTCCTACCATTCAGGGGCACCAGTGAGTGCCGAGGAGATTTCCTGCCACTCAGAGGGGCTGGTCAGGAGGGTTCTTGGTTAGCTCAGTGACAGGCCTGTTGCTAATATCATGAACTTTCTTTTTTTTAAAAATTGGGGAATATTGGGGAACAGTGTGTCTCTCCAGGGCCCATCAGCTCCAAGTCAAGTCATCCTTCAATCTAGTTGTGGAGGGTGCAGCTCAGCTCCAAGTCCAGTTGCCGTTTTCAGTCTTAGTTGTAGGCGGTGCTGTTGTTGAAAGCTCGTGCTCGAACCAACTGAGCCATCTGGCTGCCCCTCATGAACCTTCTTTGCGTAAATAAATTTAAACCTTATTTTCTCAACTTTCTTCTTATCGTAACTGGACTTTCAGGGAGCATGGCATTAGGACTGGCTCTTGCTGTCGATGGCTGACCCCTGTCTGGCACCTGGTCCATGACTGGGCATCTGTGTCACCTGGGAGATAGTTAGAAATGCAGAATTATAGGCCAGCTGAGCCAGAATCTGCATTTTAACCAGATCCCAAGCGATCTGTGTGCTCATTACAGTTTGAGAAGCACTGCTCTAGCACACAGCTGCGAACAGGTTTTCACACTTTGTTGGTAGGTCCTGCTATCTGGTATGAATGACATGGGTGCAATCTATTTAAGTTCTCCAGTGACAACACTTAATTTGAAGATGCTTGACTTAGCCACTAATAAAAGCAAAGAGGCAATCTGAGGGTGTGTGCTTATATTTATAAGCACCACCTAGCAACAGTATCACAGTATCAGGTAATTCTCAGCAAACTAAATGAGACAGTTCCCTTGAGATTTTTCTTACATATTTGTTGGGACTTGGAGTATTCTTATAACAACCATTCTTTTTTTTTATTCTTTTTTTTTTAAAGACACATAGTAAGAAGGGTGTTTTGTGGGATGGTCACTGCAGTTGAAGTTCAGTCTCAGGGTCTTCAGGTCGACTTTGGAGGATGAGATGGGATTTTGGCCAGTCACACTCTCCTGTGACTATGTGGGGTTCTCCACACTTAGCTGATTTGGGGGGAGATTTCATTGATGATGGAAAATGACACTGAATGTCATTTCAGGAATAAATAGCCAGGGCAGTTTTCAAAATGTGAAAGAACAAATTGTACCGAGAGGCCAGGTGTCTCAGTTGTCTGTCCTTGGAGATTGGGAGGTGACCTCTTCATGCTCAGGCTTTACCTGTATGCCTCCCTTTGGTGTTCACCTCATTGCATAGAGCTGTGAGGGCTTCTCTTTGCTGTCTCACTATTTGTGTGTCGCTGCTTCGATTTTTGACCATGTTTGGCCTGTTGTGTTCTAGCTCTGGGACATTCATGTTCACACCTTGTTTTCCCTCTTTACTCTCATTTCATGCCATTTCTGCAGTTTTCACCACTGGCTTAGCTAGCCATAATCTAGACTGTTAATGAATAAAGCCAGTTTTGTTTATATGCGCTCTGTAGAGGTCTTTCATATTTGTTCCCGTTTGACTCTTTTCATAAGCCCAAGAGATGCATCTCCATTGCAGATGAGGGTATTGAAGCTTTTGGAGGTTAAATAAGTTGTCCAAGGTCAAAGGCCAGGAGTTGGGACCAGAGTCCACAGGCTTCTGTTCTGTTGTTCTGTCCAGCTCCTGGGTCTTCCTCTGGGTGAGGTGGGTGCATTCAGTTCTCTCGTAATGGACAAGTGTGGGAGAGGGCAACTTTAAAGAACTTCAGACTTTTGTCTTTCCTGAGTATTTCTTCAGGATTTATACTCATGGGACTCATACCTTTTCTTTCTTTTATATTTCTTTCTTTTTTTCTTTTTTTAAATTATTCAGCAGGACCCTGCATATTTTGGACCCGACCTTTTAGCATTTGAGATACTGTCTGCCAATTATTTGTTTTTATTGTAGCCTGTTGTGTTTTAATTGTTTCAGAATGCAACTCAGTAATGGAATGAATTATTTATCATTTTGACTCGATCTAATTTTTATTTTTGAGTGTCAGATTATAATTTTTTCTCTGCTATAATTAACATTTCTGTTTAGTAGAATCACACACACACACACACACACACACACACAAATACATTTAACTTTCTTAAACAACACCTGCAATTTTTATGGCCCTATTTCCTGCTTGCCTTTGATTCTTCATAACGTCTTCATTTTAACTGTTTGGGAGAGAAGTTCAGGCAGCTATAGTGAACAATATATAGGCTTTGGAATAAAATCGATCTGGATTCAAATTCTATATCTGACACTAACTGGTTTGAAAGCTTGGGTAACATCGTCTTCAAACCTCCCTTAGTTTTCTCATCTGTAAAATGGGACTGATTATAACCAACTCACAGGGTTTTAGTGAGAATTGAAAGAGGTAATACAGGGGCAGCATTTTGCATAATGCACAGCATATAAATGTTCACAAACTAATTATTGATTAATTCACAATAACTCCAAGTTAATATATAGTATAACTGGATTATTCTTCCTTAAATATTTAACACTGTTTTGGCTGATCGTCACCTTTCACATGCTTCCTAAAACTTTATGACAATTCTCTCCTCCCTTTTATTAGTATATAGGTGGTAAGTTAAATCAAACTTCATTTTCTGTGTTTCTCAGCGTTTGACACTTTCCTCTCACTTCCATTAAGGACCTTGTATGTTTTAGATGAAGGTCGAGTTGCAGAAAGGTTTAGTGGTAGCTTTCTTGGAAAGGGCTTAGGAGGAACACTTACGTTGATGACAAATTCCACTCTGTAGTAAGAAGAGAATTTCAGTCACTCAACAAATAATTACTGAGGACCTACTGAGTTCCAGGTATCATCCTGGGTGCTGGAAATCTAGCTGTGTTCTAGGTGCAGGGGACCAGCTGGACCTCTGCTTTATTATGGTAGATGTGGGGATGACAAACTACAAAAACAATAACCACCACAACAAAACAAATGCACAAGAAAATACCTGCTACGGTTAAGCGTGAAGAAGAAAGTAAAGCAGAGATGTGAAGGTGCATGACTGGGTGGGGGTGCTTCTTGGATGGTGTCATGAGGGAAGCTTCTCTGAGAAGAGGACATTAAGGCATGAATGACGGAACCAGCCATCAGAAAATGAGGGGGAAGAGCATGGTAGGCAGAAGGAACAGCTAGTGCAAAGGCCCTGAGGTGAGAATGAGCCTGGAGTGTTTGAGGACAGGAACGGTGGCAGAGGCATGAAGAGCAAGGACGTGGGTCGTGGTGGGTGGAGATGAGACAGACACACAGAGGCCAGATCGTGTGAGGTCTTCCAAGTCTTGGTCAGGCATTTGCAATTATTATTATTTTTTTAGTTGTTTTGGAAAGCAGGGGAATGACACGATCTGACTTGGATTCTTGGGGCAGAAATGAATTCAGGAAGTCCTGCAGGAAGGCACTGCAGTCTTCTGGAGGTGATGCTATCGGGGTCTAAGGTAGTGATGGCGCCAGCATCTGAGAAGTCAAGTTCTAAGTACAGTTGGCTCCTGGGTCGCTTTGCATCCAAGGAATTATACAAATTATATTTGCGATGGGGATGGAGCTACGTGTGTATAGATTTGTTCTTTCTCTGCCAGGGTTAAGAGAGCTCCCTGCCGTCCTCCCCTCATCCTGATACTCTCGTCATTTAAAACGGAGAGCGGCAATCTGTCTTTTTGCATTCACATGCTTTGTTCACGTCATTGTTCTTTTCTGGCACATTTTACTGGGAGCTACAGTTTCTGAAGCTGTTTATTCATCTATGAATAGGGTTTTTGTGAAAGTGGACTTAGCCTAGTTTGTTTTCTTTGACAGCAAATGGCTGATTGAACAGTGTTTTAACCTGGGATCACAAGGGCAAATGCAGTTGTGTTTATTGGAACAAAACAGGTCCTTAGAATACAGTCCGTAGGTTGGGAACATCAGAAAACTTTTTCTATATGAAAACTTAAAAGACATGTGAGTCAAAGGAACCGATCGATAGATCTGATTTGAAATAGTTTATTCCACTAACAGACTGTCTTAATTTTGCCTTAGGAAATAGAACCACAATACTTTTGGTATTTGGAGAAATTTTCAATAAGTCAGAGTTGCACACATTTTTTAAACAATGCATCACTTCTCAACAGGGGAGGAGGGAGCGGGGAAGAATTGAAGGTGGGTAGGCTTAGAATAACCCGGAAGCTTTCTCTCAGTACACACACCTAGCCCCTCCCCCCCTTAAGAATAATATCTGTCAGCCCTCGTAGAGGAAAACCCCTACGTGTTATCTGTCAGCAAAGGCAGTGAGTATGATAATCTGAATCATGCTTTCCTGAGGAAAACCTTTTTAGTGAAAGGAAACATTCTATTTCCTATTTTCAGAGATTTGCAGCAGAGGGGAAATTCAGTGCTTTTGGGTTTAGGAGTGGATGTGTGTGTGTGTGTGTGTGTGTGTGTGTGTGTGTGTGTTTCCACCTTTAACCTGTGTTAATCGAACAGTCCTTTATGTTCTCAGAGTAATTTTATATGACAATGTCTCAAAGACTAATCGGAGCATGATCTTTGACATAGACGAAAACTAGCCTACTATGTAAAGTAGACCAGACTTCATGTAAGGTACCACCTGTTCAAGTTGTCAGCACTGTCTTAACACGAGTTCCAGCTGGAGTCTTACACTAACCATGGGCAGATGACACGACTGTGAGTAGCACTTGTGAAAAATGACTGACAACACTGAAGTCTAAAATTGTTCATAGTAAGTATTTAAAAAACCATAAATATTCCCTGTTAGCAAGACGTCTAGAGATATATAGTATGAAGTGGTTTGGGTGTAAGCACCCCTAGGCCAAGTTGGAGAATCATAAAAAGCTGATCTGTAAAGAAAGACCCTTGTTGGAGGTGGAGAGATTCTTCCTTCTTACTTGGCACCGTCTGATGGGGATGTTTAATGAGCACCTGTAAAGATACGACTGTTGTACCCGACTCCTGATATTTTTAAACTGAGATTTTCAAGAGGTCCCTTCCCATCCACTTATATGTGGGGCCTCCCAACATCTTGTCACTGTTGTTCTTGAACTTAGTTTTTCAGCATCAGGATTACCCTGGAACTCAGACATGTAAATTCTTGGGCCCCACCCCAGGCTCGCAGAATCAGAAACTGGGGGTGGGACACAGGACACTGTGTTTTAACAGGTCCCTCAGCTGATTCTGGTACTGGCTAACATACGAGAACCACTGGCTTATACTTCATGTGGACTGTACAAAAATAAATGGTATAAGTCAGACTGTCCCCCATAATTCCTGTCGAGAGTTGGATTTTAGCTAATGTGTAATGGTTGATTAGTAAGGACTTTTCCATTAGGGACAGCTGTTCTGTATTTCAGTGGATGAGTTAATGCACCTGTTTGTAAGTGCCCTCTCCACAAAGCAGGCAGGTAGGAGTTAAAGCTGTCACCCCCCAGGGGCTCCTAGCTAGCTGTTCCACCCCAGGCCCTGGGTCCTCTGGTTGTGTTCTTCTGTGAGTGTTCAGCCTCAGGAAAACACAGAAGGAGGGGAATGTTTCAGGGTCTGAAGCGATCTGTTTAGGTTTTGTGTGGAATTTCCAGACTTTGGTCTAGCAGAGGAGCAGAATGTAACACCCTCTCCCCCGTTCCATTTTGAGAGAGGGTGGATAGTTCTCTCTCACCAGCACTCAGGTTTTGGCTTTGAACAATGCATGCAGATGCAAAGAGAAGTGAGGGAAAGAAAAAACAGGAAAGAGAAGTACTCAGTGGCAAATACCATGTTTCCCCGAAAATAAGACTGAGCCAGACCATCAGCTCTAATGCGTCTTTTGGAGCAAAAATTAATATAAGACCCGGTCTGATTTTACTATTATATAAGACCTGGCCTTATATGGTACTATATAAGGCCAGGTCTTATATAATATAAGATTAGGTCTTATATAATATAATATGATATAATATAATATAATATAATATAATACCGAGTCTTATATTAATTTTTGCCCCAAAAGACGCATTAGAGCTGATGGTCCAGCTAGGTCTTATTTTCGGGAAAACACAGTATATTGCAGCTCAAGGTGACAGCTCTTTTTTTTTAGTATATGGACGTTGGATCAGTGCAGATGGTGCTTGAGACCGCCCTGAACCCCCCCTCTGCAGTTGGCAAAAGCCAAGAAAGTCTAAAATAAAAAAAGAGGCTTACAGAAGTCAGTGCTGAAGACCAGGAATGGCATCAAGACTTGCAACAAGAGTTGCACACTCAGTGGCCAGGCAGGCGATGTCAGGAATTTAAATGTGGGGCATTAGAGACAACAGGGAATGGCGAGAACTGTGGCAAATACTCTTGTACATGTTTATTGCTCAGTTTCTGCTCTGGTGGACCTACCGTTTCCAGGTCTTCAGCTTTTTGTTTGTTGCTGTTTTCAAATGAAGTTGGAAATCTGGATTTCTATGTGACATTTCCCAGTTTTTAGAAAACCGTCAAGTTTTTTCTTTCTTTCTTTTTTTTTTTTTTTTTTTTTTTGCATAAAACAAATATATCTGTGGGCCAGTTTGCAGTTCCTTCTATGGACAGCCACAGTTAGGTGTTAGTTGTCCAAGAGAGAAACATACCTATAAAGATACCTCTTTATGACTACAAAGAGCTAAAGAGCTGTGTAGTAATTCATCAACTATTTAGGAAATCTGTTTGCTGTCTATAATTTCATTTTGCTGTTTAATTCCATTATTTCTGAAACTGCAATATATAATTCCATGCAGGTGCTGTTAAGGCAGAAATACTCATCTATGTCGATGAACCCAGCAGACCATTGGGTACTTAGTTTTCAGTGTAGAAACAGTCTTCTCTTGATTGAGTTTACTTTGCCATTGGTTGTGTGGTATTGGCCCCTGGCAGAACTGTTCTGTTTGTAACAGAAAGATTTCACGTGTAACTGAAATTAGGGTAGATGTTCCAAATTCCTGTGCTAATTTGTGGGGTTCTGTTTGATTTAGTAAGTTACCAGTTGACTCAGGTCTTCCTGTCTTCTTGCTGCTCTGACTTGGGAAACAAAACAAACAAGAAAAGCACTGAAACTGGAGTGCCGTACTCACTCCAATATACAACCTATAAAACTTTACTCGGTGGACTAACAGGCATTGCAAATTTAAAATCCAGATGTTCCCTTAACTTCCTCCTCCCACACTGTTCCATCTCTCTGTACATGGCAAGTCTATCCTTCCAGCTCCCCAGACCAGACCCTTTGTGGGTATCCTCTCAGCAATATCTAATCTCTTGGTAAATACTATTGGCCTTTCAGAACATGTGGCCACAGTGGCCACAGCTACCGCCTGGTCCGATGTGTCACTTTTCATATGATTATTGATACAGCACCTTGACCAGTTCCCTGATTCCTCCTTTGCCCCCTCAGTCTTCTCAACACAGCAACCACTGTAATCTTAAAATATAAATCTGGTATCACCCCTCGTCTCAAAACCCTCCAGCAGATCCCCAAAACACGAAATGAGAGCCAAAATACATAGCAGAGCCCAAAACCTCTGCATTGTCTGATCTCCCTCTCCTCTTCCATCTCTTCTCCTGCTGCCCTTCCCTTTGGTCACTCGCTCCAGCCATACTGGCCTCCTTGCTCCTTCGGTGTGTCAGGCATCTCCTGTCTCAGAGCATTTGCACTTGCTGCTCCATCTGCCAAGAACACTCTTCCACATGTCAGCCGCTTTGCTCACTGAACTCTTTCCCACCCAAACTGCATCCCCACTCCCTTCCTGCACCCACCCGTGGCCTGTCCCCACAGCACAGATCCTTCCTGTGTGCTATGAATTTTACTCACTGTCTGGCTGCCCCCACCAGAATATCAGTACCAGGAAGATCAGGACTATTTCTGGTTTGATTCACGGCTGTTTTATCAGCTCTTGGGACAGTGCCTGGCACACAGTAGGCACTTAACAAATACCTATTGAATGAAGGCATGGCAACTACCGACCCTCACCAGTCTTGGCAGAGGGGACGGTTAACGAGTCTTTCTATTGAACAGACTGAGAGTTGCAAAGAGTTAGTTCTATTTCTCCTAATGGGGCCTGGGATACAGTGCTTCCTGGAAAACTTCCTTTCCAGGGCTAGAATCAGTGTGGAAGGCAAGTGGCATTACTTCAGAATACCAGGTATATGGAGTTACTACTGATTTAAAAATTATAGACGAAAAATTAGCAAGTTGTAATAGAAATATCACCATGCAGAGCACTGCGGAAGATTTTTTTGAGAAAAATAATCTATCATTTTATAGCGGAGCCTATTGAATAAAGAATCCTGTTACTGTGAATGAAAGAATCAGGTTCACTTGACCTAAGGGAACTCACAGGAGAACCCGCATCTCCTTCTAAGGGTTGGTTGGGCCAGTGATGAATAAGAAAATGGGCCACGTCATGGCTGTTCAGGAAGGACCTGCCACCCCCTCCCTTTCATGCCAAGCCCATGAAGAGCCCTACACACCCTTGGCACTCTACCGGTCTGTCCTTCTACTCTCCCGCTTGCTTTGGCAACCCAAGGAGGCACTAATCTCAGGGAACCGGTTCACCCACCCACATAGCAATTGTAGCCAGACCTGCAAGCCAGGACTGCTTATCTCCTCAAGCACCGGACAAGACTCCAGGGCTTATTCCAAGATGCATTTTGCATTTATCAGCACTGATTTTCTATCTCCACTTACACGCTATCCTGTAGGACTCCAATCCTCTCCATTTTATTTTATGTTCTATGGCTTAGAAAGCGCTATGGGGAAATAATTCTGGGTGTCATATTCATGTATATTGCATCATTTCACACTCAAGGGTGAGGACCTGGATTTCATCTAACACCATCCTATTTTAACACATTTCATGTGCCAAACTGCATGATATTTGCACCTCATTAAAACATGAGACAATTATACTGCTGCAGTCAGAGAAGGCACTTTCTAAAGGGTGTTTTTTTAAAGTGTTTAAATCATGCAAGATGTTGGTACCATGTAAGATGTATCGTCTACAAACTAGACCAGCTTTTGATGTTGGTATCTATAGTTGTGCCCATTCCTGAACCCGCAAAACAGCTCCTCCCAAAATTCAACACTTTTGTAATGGTGCTGTCGTGCTAAGACACTGAGGCACAAACGCTGGACATTAAGACCCTGCAAAGGCTGCCTCTCAGCATTTCCTCTCTCCTCTCTTTCCCAAGGCCTCTGCTATAGCTTAGGCCTCTTCAACTCCCACGGAAAGACCACCCCAAATGCTTCCTAGAGCTGGTCTCTCAGCCTGTAATCACTGCGCCCCACTTTCCACAGTTCTGTAGCAATATGCCTCCTTTTAAACCCCTATATTATTTCCCTAAAATTCAGTGAATTAAGCATAAGCTTCTTACAAGTCAGTGGTTCTCTCAAACTGTGGTCCTTAGAAGGAGGAGTGATCAACCGGCCGAATACTCTGTTAGGCCATAAGGAGAGGGCTGAGAATGGGCCATTGCGTTGAGCTGTGTGGAGGACATTGGTGAACTTGACAGGGTAGTTTTGGTGGGTTGCAGGGGACGAAGTAAGTAAATTCAAGAGCAAATGGGAGAAGAGGAATTGATGTTCCAAGAGGCCACCCAGTGTTAAAGCATATCTGTGAAGGGACACAGATGGCACTGTTTTATTCTCAGTAGGACTTAAGTACTGAGTGCCTTTTACTTTAGTTGCTTAAGATCGCTAGTCAACTTTTGAAATAGATAACTGTTTGGCAATTAAATATTTGATAAATTTGGACATGTTACACCCTCCCTGAACTGGGTAACAGTATACTGGAGATTATGCAATCTCTTATTTTAATACTAACAAAGCCATTCATTTAATGAATGACTGTGCACTGGTGGTTTCTACAGAGAAGAGTTATACAGCAGAAATTCTCTCCCTCTACTACAGTTTTCTTCTTTTGGAAATGAGAGTAAACCAACCTCTATCTGAATTCTGTGCTATCCCATAGTTTACCCACTTGGGTAGAAAAGACTTGTTATGGATGGATCCAACTCCTTATAAATCATCAAATATTTATTGAGCACCTACCATTTGTAATGTCTTTTCCAGGTGCAGTGAACAAGACAGGGTCCCTGTGTCTTTGGCACCTTCTCTCCAGTGGAGTACACAGACACATCCACAGGTGTTTAAGCTGCAGGGCATCTGAGAAGTGCAGCAGAGGAATATTTAACTCAGATTTAAAAGGGCACAGCCTGGAGGGCTTCTTGGAGGAAGCGACATCCAAATTGTGGCCTATCGGATGAGCAGGAGGAAGTCAGGCATAGAGTAGGGGAAATAACATATTGGTCAGAAAACTGGGAGGCAAGAGAGAGCATGGCCTGTTAGCAACTGAAAGAACTTGATTATGCTAAATTTATCATGAGGTGGCATGAACAGAGATGAGGCTGGAGAGATGGTGTGTGGGGAGGAGGCTAGATCACCAGGGCCCTGTTGGTGCCTCTGAACAGTTGGAAACCAATGAAGGACATATCTTTGAGTGGCCTTCCTATGTGGAGGAAGTATATGTGTGTGTACGTAATATATACATATACAGAGGGTGCCAAAAACATGTATACACATTTTAAGAAAGGAAAACTATTAAAATTGTAATACTCAATGTATACTGATAGCAAAAGATGAAAACAAGTCACGTTTGACTTCTGCAATTACAAGAGGTGCTCAGAGTGGTTACCATCAGTGTCCAGACACTTCAGATTATGGCGAACTGCTGCTTGAGCAACGTTGACCAAAGTGTCCACTTGTATACGTTTTTTTGGCACCCCCAGTATGTGTATATGTATGTATGTATACACACACACACACACACACTCAGACACACACATACATATAACTATACATATATGTGTATGCATTTTTGAAGGTTCCCATATGTTACGTGATTCAGGAGTCTGTTAGTGATGCATTGTGTCACTCTTTGTGGAACACAGCATTGCGGGGTTTTAAACCCAGAGTGAACTTGTCACTACTGCAGGGGAGCCTCTGAATCTCAAGAGAAATAGTTAAAGGCTCTGAGCAAAAATTAACTTGACTTCCTGTGTATTTATTTCCTTTGATCTGTGAAATGTGACACTGATAGGACTTTTAGCACAAGGAAACATAAAAACTTTTCATTAAAAAAAGAAGCAACTACTAAAACATTGACTGGAGTTGAAAAGGAGATTGGAGCTGGGCTGCCAGGTAGTGAGTGGGAGAGAAAGGAAGGCAGTGAGAGGAGCAGAGCCCGGGGAGAGGGAGGACAGAGGACTGAGGCAATCAATGTGAGGGGGGTGCAGCCTGCAGGTCACACCTTGAGCTGTGGGTGTTCTGTGTGTTATCACCTGTAATCTGCTCCCCGTAGCTGATTAATCATTAATCACTGTTTCTAGCTCTGCATATAATGTCGTCTTTATGTGTTCAGAGTCGTTACTCTAGCCGGGTGAACTAGAGCGTAGCTTAGCCTTTGTAGGAATTTATTCTCTAGAAGTGGTCAGAAATACCATTCAAGGGTTAGGAGGCCTCTCCATCCCCCAACCCCAGAAGGACTTCTGAGCAAGCATAAGACATACTGCCCCCCGCCCCCCCATTTCCACTTTTAGCTTGGTGCAATTTCTTCATAAATCTTGAGAACACATACCAGGGAACATTTCAGACCCAGGCCCAGCTGACTCATACTTGCTATACCAGCTCCAGAAGCAGCCACGTGGGTATTCATTTCTGAGGTCCTGAACTCGGGAAGAACACACAGATTATACTTAAAACTAATGGAGCTTGATTATGGTAGGATGAAAAGCAACAAAATGAGGACCCACCTCTGTGGGGTGTGGCTGCCCTCTCCCTTGCTTTGCATTGTTTCCCATCTGGTTGTGGGTGGTTGACATTGCCACATCATTCCCAGGGTCAAACACATAGTCTGGGAACGCTTCCATCTTCCGCAGTCCACAATTATAATTCAGAGGAATGTGGCTTTTAAAATAATTGAACATGGTAAAATTTTAGTTTTTGATAGTTACCATTAAAAAAAAAAAAGCCAGTTTTCCGCCCTCCCCCACCCCATGATTTCAGAGTATGTGATCCCTTGGGGACAATTATAGCTGTTACCTTCATCAATTTAATACCCTTCTCTGTATATTGAAGTAATTTGAAATTCTGTTTTGTAACTTTTTCTTTCAGTGGGCTTGTTTCACATCCTGAGGGTGTTTTTTTTTCTTCATCTTTTCTTAAAAAGACCCAGAATGGATATTGCAAAAATATTTTTATTAAGGTAACATTCCTATTGGTACCTTTGTCTATTTTCTGATTTTATAGTTAACTTTTATTTGCAGTAGGTAATAAATCTTGTTCCAGTTCTGCCATAGAAATTCAGTCTCCTAAAATCATGTTCTAATGAATCAAGGAGAAAAGGAACATTTTTCTAAGACTAATTAATAAACAAAAGGGAAAAACAACAACGTATAAATGCCTATAAGCAATGTTAGGAATTCAGGGAGAGGTTTAAGGATCCGAGAAAAATCTATCTTATTAAATGCAATTGTGGTAGACTTCCTGGAAGTGATAAATGAAGGGAAACCAGTCTTTTGTAATGACTTTAATTGTCATCACAAGATATGAAAACAATTTTGTAGGTTAAGGTAGGTAGGTAATTATCATCCCTGGAGATAACTATGTAACTATAATGTTACAAAGACATAAAACTATTTTTCTTATAAAAGCAAACTGTGTATTACTGTAATTGTTGGTTTTATTTGCTTTTTACAGATCCAAAGTTATAATGAAAGTGACATATTGTTGCAATGAGATGTAAGGAATAGAGTTTTGGTTTTTTGTTGTTGTTTTTTTTTGTTTGTTTCTTGTAGTTAACATTTTTTATCTCTTTTTAAAAAGATCATTTTTATCGCAAAGCCAAATGATAGGATTAACATTTGCACTTGAGATGGTCAGATGGTGTCTGTTTTATCTACTCAAATCAAGGCTAGGCTATGCAGTAAAGGTCTTGGGTAGATACTTGGTAGGGAGGAAGGTAAAACCTGAATGACTCTCTGACAAAGTTGAAATCAGCATTTAAAAATTATGGCTTTCAGTGGAATGTATCAGCTTTGGATGAAGGTAGGAGCATATGCCTAAAGTTAATTGCCTGAAACAGAGGAATAATTGTTCTACTCTTAAGGATTTTGCCTGGAAAGAAAATGTATTCATGTATCCATTCATAAATGGTGTGTCTGTCTGTCTTTGTTATGCTTGTATACATTTGTGTGTTTGTGTGTGGGCCATTCCTCAATCTAAACCTTTAGTTTAGGCCTATAGTATTACATTGTGGTTAAGACTGGGGTAAGTTTGGATTCTTTATTATTACTTACTAGTAAATGTGTGATGTTGGCCAATTTGTACATTGTTTAGTCAGCTAGCTTATTTTGAAATTTGGAGTCATGCTATTACGAAACTTTTAGGGTTTATGTTGAGGATTAAGTGAGAGAATACAGGTGAAACATTTACCGCAGTAAATGTAAGTGCTTAATAAAACCCTAGCTGTTGTTTTGTTGTATAGATTATAGGGATATTCTGGGGGTGGGGAGGAATTCATATTTCCAACAGAATAGTTTCAAATTAAACAAAGATACCCTGCCTTTTACAAGTGGTAAATTACTAGTTGGTGCAAAGAATGGTAAAGAGAAGACTGGATCAAATGCTTTGGGGAGTGTGTTCATATAAAACGACATTGACCAGAGATGTCAACTCTACCTGATAAATTTCCAGATGTGGACGATTTCTTAAATCCACGAACAGTGCTCTGAGACTTGACAGATGTAAACAGTGATCTGTATAGTCTTGAAAGCCAGAGGGGAGGTTGTCACCAAGGCAGGCCCTTCAAGGTCATATTTCTTGTTTTATCACAGTTAATTTCCACCACTTGTCACATTTCCTGCTTTACTGTGGCTTTTGATAACTGGTGGGTGTGACAATCAAACTTGGGTGTGCCCACAGTATTCCACTGAGTAATACTCTGCTGTCATCATCTGGCCCATCAGCCCCACGTGGAAGACTCTCGGTCTCACCGAGCCCAATTATGGAAATCCGTCTGGTTTCTTCTTGGGAGCCAAGAAGTTATTTCGTAATAGCTGCTCCTGTAAGCACTGTGGGAATAGCTATCAGAATGGGGATTACTTCTGTTCTTTAGTTACTAGAGTCTCTTCCCTCGGTTTTAAAGTCACAGAAAGTTGCAAACTCCTCAGAGGACTTTAGGTTACAGGAGCAAAGCGGAGAAAGAATGATCCCCATCAGGTCTCAAAGAGGCACCTGGGCAGGTAGGCAGGCACCTGCCTACCTACCTACCTGAGACATGCCTACCTACCGGTCTTCTCAGTGCTCAGAGAAGACCTGGGTGATGAGCAAGACACATCACACCTGGTGGTTATGCCGGGTGGCATGGGGAGGGGTTAAATAAAAAGCTGAAGCATTTACCTGATTTATCGACTTTTTGTAAAGCACCTTTATGTGTGTGTGGTGGGGATGGAGAGGGGAGTTTTTATAGTTTAGTCCATGTGTGCCTGCTTTTGGAGTAGGATTTCAGCAGTAACGATGTAGGAAAGTTGCCGTAAAACTTGATAAATCTGTATTAGCCGAAGAAGATCCTTTCCCCCTTGAGAAACTGGCACCCAATTTCCTCTAGATCAGTTTCCAATGTCACCTATTTGCCTAATCAGCTTATGCATTACTTTTAAAAACTACAATTGTAAGAGATCTATACCCTCCCTCTCACAACATTATAGATTTAGAACTCCGTAGAGAGAGATATGATCCATAAGGAATGGATTAAGGGCACTGTATATTTTAGATGCTATTAATTTTCAAACTGGAAAAAAAAAACCAAAAACGAATTGCTACACTGAATTAAAAAAAAAAAAAAATCCATAAATTCCATAAGGAGAGAGTTAAAAATCCAAGCTAATCGGCAGCACGGTCTTCAGTGGGACTGGCAGGTTTGCTTTCTAAGAAAGCAGGGGTGATGAGCCAAGCTAAAAGTCCCGCCTCCGAAGGCCTGAAGCAGTCGGGTCAGGAGCAGCCACGGGGCCAGGGCTGCCCGAGTACCACCTGTTCACAAACCTAAAGCACCCAGCGTGTGCTGTCAGTGGCCTTCGATGCTTAAATTTGCAACAGATGCCTTTGCCTCAATTAAGGTAATAACTTAGTTTTCACATTTTTGTTCCTTTTATTTGGGGGAGGTTGTAGGGAAAAGTCATATTAGGTTTGAGATCGGGGAGACCAGGGGGATCCTTACAGTGTAGGAACATTAGGTGGTTGGCACTGCTCAGAGTTTACTCCTGTTCAGGTTTGTGAACAAGAAGATGGCCTGCGTATTAGGAAAATTGGGGTGTTTCTTGACTTCTATTAGGACTGTGGTTCAAGTGCTGTGATTTCCATGTCTTTTCCCATCACTAACTGTAATTTTGAGGGTTGGTGAAAACTGGAGATCGTGCAGTCCAAATAAATGTTCTTTTGAGTGAATAAATTATTTCCTTTTTTTTTTTTTCTTTTAGTTAAAGAAACTGGCCCAGAGAGAGTTCCATGGCTAAGATGCAGTGGCAGGACCTAGATTAGATCTGAACTCTCCAGACTCCCAGTTCTGAATGTTTCTGATTATACTGTTTTCCCAGCCTCGCCATCATGGCCCCTCTCCCCCAAATCCTCTAAAATTTATGGCCTTTTTGGTCCCCCTCACCAGCAGTAGTGTGGGCATCACAGCCCTTTTCGCGTCCGTGCTGCAGTCCAGACATAAGCCTGTGGTAGCCATCTGTGACGTACGCGACTCACTGTCAGCTTTTGGGGATCTAGCAATCAGGAGCTTTCAATCTGTCTAGCAGGGAGATGCCAACACTATGTAATTACTACACAATATGGTGTGTTCCATTCAGTAGTGGACGTGTTTACAGGTCTAGGAGCTGTTCAGAGGAGCACAGAATGCAGTGTGTGTGTGCGTGTGTAGTTCAGGGGACAGTTGTTTGAGGATGGTTTGAAAGGATAAAGGGGCGTTTGCCAACCAGATGGGAGTTGAGGGTGCGGCCCTCTAGGTGAAGAGACCTAGGCAACCAAACAGTCCACCAGCAGTGCCGGGAGGGGAAGCTGGTAGTGGAAACCCTTCCAGTTGCAGAAATCAATAGGTTGTACTTACGTTGTCTCCAGCCTGCTTACCGTCTCCAGCCTGCTTCGGAATGGAGAGAGGTGTCGTGTCAAAAGTGCGTCAGTGAGCCTCTGTTTTCTTGTAGGGTAAAGGACATTAATGTCTTTGAATATGATGGCTGGTGTGACTATGCAGAGGTCCTGATGAGTGTGGATGGTCAGGTGCCTGGGGGCTCCGTGACTCAGATGGTGTCAAGGAGGAAGGTTCAGGAATAATGCCTTGCCGTGGCCTCAGAAATATAAAGGCAGTAGGTTGTGTCTGAAGCCTTCCTGCCTTTCCTCCAGGATGCCATTGGGGAGAAGGTGTGGATGCAGATTTACATGTTCAGTTTCTGGAACCAGACAGAACTGCCTTTCAGTTTTCATGGCCTTGGAGGAAACAGATAAGGAAGGATAGGAAACAGCTGCACCTCACGTGGCAGGCGGAAATGAATGCAGCCTCATGGAGCAACGTGGTCATCACAAGAATATTAATGGAAAGTCCTCTCTGATTAAACATTCGGGAGCTATGGAATATGATTTGTTTTCATGTACTTACCTCTCTCCTCATTGTCTTTCCGTTGCCTGCAGATTTTAGTTTTATTTGTTCAGTAATACAGAAATACATTTTTTTGGTGAAAAAATTTAAACATTATAACTTTAGGTAATTAATTACCTAATTGTTTCTTCCCTGGCTAAACCCTTCTCCTTTTTCAGAGTTGAGTGTGAGCATCTCCCAGAACCCTTCCTAAGCATTTGCATAAAAGTTTATACATATTCACATATAATTATTTTCATTTATGTAAATGGATTCATGCATGGCTTGAATCTGATCCATAGTTTTTTTTTTTTTTTTTTTACGTTTAACACTGCCTTAAGGATGTCTCCACATCACTCTAGTTACTTAAGCCTCAAACATTTTACAAATGATTTTTATACAATCAGACATAATTGACTTTACCAGGAATTTAGGAATGGCTGTATGAAAATCTGGGGGCGTTTTAGGAACAGGAGCGTGTCCTGCTCCACCCACCTGGCTGTTCTGCCGTTCGCCCGCTCAATAGCAGACTGAGAATGCAGGCGGGCTGGGCCCTGGCAGAGGACCTCGGGCCAGCCTGACAAGGGAGAACTCATCTCTTGCTATGAGAGCTTATTACTGGGTCACCAGTTCTGCTTCAAACGGACATTTAGCCTTTCCTTATGCCAGGATCATATCAAAGGGAGAGGCCTGTCGTATAAAATTTTTGAGACCTCTGTGATGTAGGGAGAATGTGGGACTTGTATCTTTCTCCAAAGCCTGCTTCATAATTTTGCGAAGTCTGAGAGAGACTGATCGATTTTTGACTCAAAGAACAAGGTGACTTTGAATTTTAACGTAGAGAAGTGGGACCCAGAATTGATAAGAGGACCCTTTGGAAGAGGAAATGGGTCAGGCCATTGTTTTGATACATTCATGGCCTGCTGACATCATGGGAAGCATTTGATGACAACTTGCTAAAATCGTATTGTGTGTCTGAGCTTACCAAACCCCAACAGACCATGGGCATTTGAAGCTACTTCCCCAAGTGCGATAGCAGTTGTCTCAGGAACAGCAATTGCTGTTGGAATGCTGTCATTATGACCTCAGTACATACTGTTTAGACAAAGGGGGAAGATGCCTTAATGGTTTGACAATATGCCAGTCACCTGCTGACATTCTTTATCTTTAGTGCTTTGAAAATGACCAGAACCTGGTCTTCAGATCTCTTTTAAAAGTGCACAAAATCGTAAAATCTAAAACAAAAACAAAAAGAAAATATGAAGGCCACAGGGCAATATGTGATGATTTTCCCAATCTCCCCTGTTCTGGAAGGCATCAGGTCTCTTATATTTCGCATTTAAGGCAGTTGCTGCCTTAAAGAGGAAAATTCTAGAGAGGAGATGGACTTTTATTGGAACTGTTATCAAATAAGCCGTAGAAGGAACTTCCAATTTCTTGCGGGTGTGGGCCTATCACTATCATGGCTTTATAAAGAAGTCATCATGTCTGGATATGATGCCATATACACAGTCCATTATTTCAATCTGGCATTCAAGAAAACTGGGGCATAATGGCTTCACCTGCAGTAGCGAGAAGGCAGAGCCTGCCCTGGGCAGAGTAGAAAACCATGGAGTTCTCACTCCATTGCTTACTGGTGGTATGACCTTGAGCTCTTAGCCCTTCAGCGCTTGCTTCCCCATCTGCAAAATGGGGATAATGATACATCATATGGTTATTATGAAGGTTAGTGACACACTGGGAGTGAGTGCCCAGCTCATGTTATGGAGTACAGAACGGCTCAGGAAATGGGAGTTGTGATGCATTTATTTCTTTTTCTTTTGTATTCCTATTCGTGAAATGAGATGGCCCAGCCCCAGACGTGCTGGTGCTTGGTTCTCAACACTGTTCACCAGGAATAACTTTCTGTTGCTGACAGCCAACAAAGAGAGAGTTACTTTCTCCGAAAACTACCCTTCTGGAGTTGCAGCCATTCTCTGATTTATTTGCCTCCATTCCTCCCCCATCATGACCACTGCACGGCCGTAAACCCAGATCTGTTCAAAGGCAGAACGAATCTTGACCACAGTGTGAAGGAGGCGGGTGGACGGGAGGGGGAGCAGCAACAAGATACAGTTACAGTAAGTTCCAAGTACAAAATCTCAAATTACTTTGGCACCAGTTTTACATTTGAAAGTCTCTCCCAGGTGCTTCCTCTTGAACAGAAGAGTTAGAATTCCATGGGAAAGGACACGTTACTAAAAAAAAAAAAAAAAAAGAAAACAGCCATTTTGAAATACGTAAACACAAACATTTCACAGTAGGGTTGACCATCGTTATAGTTCTACGTTGCACATTCCTGTATTAATTTGTAGCAGGGGCTCGATTTGTGCGGTAATCGTTGTCAGCCCTTGTTTGACTCATGCATTCCTTGCTGCTGCAGTAAGATCTGTGTTTATGTGAAATATGGAAACGATTTTCCCCCCTCTTTCTTTTGTGCCGGAGTTTGGATGGAGCAGCTGAATTTTTCCTTTGTTATTTTTAAAGGATCTTCAGTTTCAGAACTCTAGTTTGGGCTTGAGGAGGGACAGCTGGCAGCATGGCCCAGGCTGGTCCTCACGAGCTCTCACATATTCCTGTAGTTAAAACCTGACTGAGAACCCAGCATCTTCCCACTGCGGAGGCTCCCCCTTCCAAAACTTTGACTTGCCCAACACTGAAAACAAAATAAAATAATGGTAGAGAACTCGGTCCTGAAGGAAGAATTTCTTACCCCGAATTTGTTTCTTTTATTGAGACCCATATGTCTTGTGTCCTGGTTTCTGCTATTTTTTTTTTTTTTTTTTCATTCTCTTTTTCTTCTTTGACTGCTCTTCTGCTTGAGTCCCATGAGGATGGGAAAGGTGTAGGCTGAGTTGTTAAAGGTCCAGAGTTCAGCTGTAGAAAAAGAAAAGCCAAAAACGAGTGTGTTCCTCCCCGCTTTTAAACAATTTATCCTCCTAAAAAAGAAAGTTTTGTGAAAATGATCCCAGACCATAAAAAGAGAGTATAAGCTGCTTTCATTGCGTCCAGCACTACATTTCATTATATCTTGAGCAATCCTTTTAGTGTCTTGGAAGATAAGGTTTCTTCCTTCCCAGCACAGTGTTTTTCCAACTGCAGAGTTATAGCTGCTTCCATGACACATGGCTAGGTGTCAAGATAATTTTATAGGGGGAAAAACACTCAAAAAGACTTTTAAAACATGCATGCAGCCTTCAGGAAAAAAAAAAAGAGTCAGTTTTACAAAGAGAGTTTTAAATAAAAGGGCATTCATGGGTTTATGCTTTCTTCATGGGCAGGTCTTCTCAAAGATGGCATTAGAAAAAGAGGACGTGCACTTCATCATTCATTAACTGACGCTGTCTTGAAGGACCATGTGCTGGGGACACAGGGACGAGACTCACGTTCCACCTTTAGGGAGCTCCGTGTTCCCAAGGAGTCAGAGACGTGAATAAAAGCACACGGCCCACGTGGCAGAAAGCAGGGCTGAGGTGGGGAGTGGTGTGTGGCCGGTGTGCAGAGAAGGCCTCCTGAAGGGGGACAAGCTTCAGGTGAGTCTCGGAGGAACAGGAGGAGTTTGCCAGGTCAGACAGGAGTGTGGGAGGTGTTGCAGGCAGAAGAAAAGCAAATGCAAAAGCATGAAAGTGGGAAGCAGCACGGTGTGTGAGGAGAATGAATCCTAATGCAGAGGAGCTGTAGGATGCAGGAGGCAAAAAGGCAGGCAGGTGAGGAGCTTGGCCAGGTAGCCTGTGGCCAACTTTGGGGGGCCTTTGCATGCCACATGGTCATGCTATTTCCTTCAGACCTCACTCCCCTCAGTTGAGAGGTCTTCTCTGATTAGAATCTTTCCTTATGTCCTTTCCCTGCTTGAGCTTTCTTCCTATAACACTTAGCACCTGATCTTTTACAGGTTAGTCTGTTTGATGCCCGTGTCTTGTCATTAGGGTGGAAGACCCACGAGAGCACAGACTTTCTTCGGGTCTGGCTGTATCCCCAGTGCCTCAAACAGTGTCTGGCATTGAGTGACATTACAGAGTTTGGACCTGATCCTCTGAGTGCTAAATCGAGGTGGGGGTCACATGAGTGTATTTGGGTGTTGGAATGAGCAGTGTGATTGACACGCAGAGCTGACGACAGGTCTTTAGGGCGGGAGCTCCGTGGTGCGTGTGGACGGCAAGGGAAGGGAGCATATCAGTGGTTCTGCTCCTCGGACAGTGGTGGATGGGCCCAAGCTTTGTTTACCTGGTTCATGTTCAATAGCTCGTATCAATCCCATTCTACTGGAGGTGTTTTAAAACTACTGGAAATTACAGAGACGCTCCGAGAATTTGTTTATCCTGCCCGACAAAGCCAATAGCTCCCCAGGCATTCCAGTAGATGTCATGATGTCATGATGTTATGCAGTCCTGCACCATGTAACGACATTTCAGTCAACGACAGGCCACATATGCTGCAGTGACCTGTCACCTTGTGACGTCATAGCTGTTGTAACATTGTAGGGCAATGTATTACGTGTTTGTGATGCTGGTGTACAGAAACTTACTGCGCTGCCAGTCGTATAAAAGTATAGATGTTACGTATAGAACATAATACTCAACATGGTGATAAATGACCATGTTACTGATTTGTATATTCACTATACTATACTTTTTAACATTCTTTTAGAATGCGACTGTTTCTACTCAGATAAAAAATGTTTGCTCTAACACAGTATGCTGTGTTATGCCGGCAGCAGCCTCACATACATCTATCTCCTGTTTACCACATCTGTTGAATGTATCATTGTCCCTTGTCCTTGATTTAATCTCCGGTTGTTTTGTACAGTGACGTGCTGCACAGGCTTGTGTCTAGGAGCAATACGCTGTAGCACATAGCCTAGGTGTGTGGTGCCATGCCTTCCAGGACTGTGTAAGTGCACTCTACGACGTTCTCACAGTGATGAAATGGCCTAACGGTGCATTTCTCAGCGCGTATCTCACTGTTAAGTGGCCTGTGACTGTAGTCATTTTCTTCGTTTATTGATTAGTTGAGTAATAGAAAGATTTGAGAAATCTTAATGAATTATCTTTCTTTGAAATGCATGGAATGCTTTGATATAGAATGGGTTCTTTACGTAAAAATAGGTTTTCATAGGCTTCAAGACAGCTGACCTCATAGCTATTTGCGTCTTGCAGTTAAGCTGTCTACAAAATTAAGAAAGATGAGAAAGTGGACATTCTGGAAATTTTTTGAGAGAACTGATATGGTATCTCATCTTGTTTACTGGGCTTGATGAAGGAATGAACTGTTCCACATATATACATTTTCTTGATAGCCAAACTTTATTACTTTAAGACTTAATCATCTTAACCTAAACCCTTAATTTTAAACTTAAATGTAAGGCTTTTTTTTTTTTAAAAGAAAACGCTTTGTTCAGTTATCTGTAGGATATCTGCGTCCTGTATTATTGAAGTAATGTGTTCATAATAAATAGAAAAAAAAATGACTAGATGATCACAATAGACATAACTGTTGTAAAAAACAAAAACGGAGGAGGTGGGAATTTTAACCCTTCTGTTTTATATTTATCTGGCTTCTGATAAGGGGAAGGGGAACCTGCATTTGAGTTAAACATGTGCCTTCCAAAATTTTTCCTTATACTTTTTTAAAATCTTCATTCAAAGGAGGACTCTATATAGTATCAAGATATGCCTTATTCCATTTGATATTAGTGTGTAAGCTATTGATACTTGTGACTTTCTTGGGGAGTGAGCCCAGAATGCCCCTGGTTTTTAGGTAGCAGATGCTTCTACCAGCGGTGTACCTTTCTTGAATTTACTCAGTTTGTCTTTTTGGAGGCTGGGAAACATAGTAGCTTATTTGCTTTCTAAAAGGAGAGTAGGGCGGTGGGGAGTAGTAGATGAGGGTAAAGGGGATCAAATATATGGTGATGGAAGGAGAACTGACTCTGGGTGGTGAACACACAATGGGATTTATAGATGATGTATTACAGAATTGTACACCTGAAGTCTATGTAACTTTACTAACCATTGTCACCCCAATAAACTTTAATTGAAAAAAAAAGGAGAGTAAATAGGCTTTGGGTGAGTCTCTATATGAGACATCCTGTGTAAGACAAATGAACTTGATCACATAGAATTTGTTATATTTTAACATTTCAAAGAAAGAGGACTCATTTTACATTTTTCAAATCTTCTTAATATTAAAGCATCCATAGCTGAAAAAAAAAAAAGATTATAATATCATTATTTCTACTGAGCATGCTGCTGGGTGTGCAGAGTGAAAAGAAAAAGAAGTCCCCAAGCCTCTCATACTGTTTGTCTAGATGGCTCTTCCCTTACCTTTTTGGCTTCCAAGGTGTGTGAGGTGAGCTTGCTGGAGGTGTTACTATACTGAAGGTGGTTTTTCACCATCTTTTACAATACGATTGTTCATTGGGCAGCTACCACATGTAAGGCATTGTGAACAACACAGGAAATGGCTTCTTCCTAAAAATTCAAGTTCTAGTTTGGAAGAGGAAGTAGTGGAGGAGAAAGCTACAGTACTTGGAATTTGTCAGAGGCGCAGGAGAGCAGTGCAGCCCTAAGGATGCCCATGGCTGAACAGGAGTCTCTTCCTTTGGGAGGTTGACCTTGGATTGAGGGGACAGCTTCCAAGATAATGCAGATGCCACTGAGAGGAAGAGACCCCAGGGAAGGTGCCCCAGTGCAGTCAGTTCTGTTCGTCAGAGGTGTAGCACATGGTGGCCAGATCAGCAAACCTAAGTTAAAACTTGTCTGTGCATGTCAGAAGGGTGGGGTGGACAGTGGGAGTCGGGACAGGTGATCACTTCCACGTGGCTATGGGCGGTTCATGAAGTGGGAAGGATTAGTGTTGAATCTTGTCTGAAGAGTGCAATTGCTGTGTTAGAGAAGGTGTGGGAGGGCTGACCAAGAGGAGAATAATGCTGAGGATGGGAGAGGAGGGAAAGGGCCAGGTGTGTGTTGTAACTCTGATCTCTTCTGCTCTCAAGAAAGCATGGTCATCCACCCGGCTTCTCTCTCTGAGCCTCCTGGTGGGAAGACAATGGGTTCTGGAGTTGGATGAACTTGGAGTTCAAGACCAGTTCTACTACTTTCTAGTGGTGTCATCTATACCAATTTTCTTAGTCCCTCTTACATCAACTCCCTCATAAAAGGCACGGAGATAATAAGACTGATCTTGTGGACTCTTCAGAAAAATAAATGAGACTTGTATTTGACCATGCACTATATAAATCTAGTATATGCTCGGTAAATGGTAATTTCCTTGGACTGGCTCTCACTCAGAGCCCCTGTCTGGAGTCTGTGATGCCCACAGGCTGTGCCCACTGACTGACTCACTTAAAGGTACAGTCAGCTCAGCAGGTGCAGGAGGAAATGCATGACCTCATCTTCTTCCTACACTTCCCTTTCAGATATGTTCACCCTTTTATGTTGCCGTTTTCTGTCTGGTTAGAGTTTGAATTCTCACAATCAACTTAGTTCAAACTCTTGCTGTTGTCTTTGATTAAGTTTTGCCTTTCATGTGACGTTTCTAGTTTGTCATCTGATCCTGTTCATTGCTTTCTCTTGTGATGCCATCTGCGCTGGGCTCACATCACTTCATGAAAGGATTGCTCAGAGCTCTCCTGAGGGAGTCTGTGACTTTAGTTAGCTCCCGTCCATCTTGCACATTCTTCAGATACGACAGAACGCCTCTCTCCTTGCATACTCCTTTGACTTGGCCATACCTGTTCCATTTAACCCTGTTTCTCATTAGTTCTGAGCCTAGTAATAGGAAACGTTTATTTGTGCTTATTGTGTGCCGGGTACGTGTTAAGGCCTTTATTTGTGTTAGCCCGTTTTTCTCTGTAACAGCCCATGAGGTACTATTATTCTTGCCATTTTGTAGTGGAGGAAACTGAGGCACACGGGAATTAAGTGATTGCCCAAGGTTGTACACAACTAATCAATGTTTGAACGCAGGCAGCCTGGCTCCAGACCCTACACTCTTAAGACCTGCTCTGTCTTTCTTGTCTTTCATCCATATAAACTCTTAGAGGGCAGGGGCGATGCCCTTCCTCTCTGCTCACCACACTCCGTGCCTCGTCTTGACCTGCAGCACACACTTAACTGAATGTATGCACTGCATAACTTCCTCATCCCTCCTCTGAACCCTAGTTCATGGTGGGAGGTGGAGGAAGGGGTAAGTGCTCGCCTGTGACTAATGCAGCCTGGGGTTCAGCTCGCAGACACTTACCATTGATCTGCTTCTCTTAAGCCACAGTTTTGCTCTGCAAAATGGGGATAATAGCAATGATCACCTCAAAGAGTTTATATGAAGCACGTCAGATGGTTTAGTTCTGTGTCTAACGTATGGAAAATGGTCAATGAACACGGGCTTTTATAAGTGGTTGCGTTACAACGCCCTCCCCTGCCTCTTTCAGCTCACTTTTGTCTGTTCTTTTAAGCTTGTCTGTTCCATTCCAACTTGTCTGTCTCTACGGCATTTGTGTAATTTCTTCAACTCACAAAGAACCAGATACTTTTTCCTGTTTGATCACTTACTATCTGTGTGGCTTTGAGCAAGCCACTAAATTTTACAAGTCTCATTTGTATCCTGGTGATAAAAAAGGGTTTCTGTGGATTAAATAAGGACTATGTGACACATTCTAAGCACTCAGTAAACTTTAGTTTTCTTTCCTTTCCCGCTCCATTGTCACCAACTCCTCCACTAATCAGCAGACTCTCCATAAAAGCTCATCAATAGACTCAAGTGTCTTACTTGGTTCTTTGGAAGTTACGTGGAAGAAAGGGAGGCTTCTGTTATATTGGATTGTGGTCCATTAGCAGGAAACTCATGAAGTGGAAGAGCCTTGCCCTGTGGCTCTTGCCTTTTTTGAAATGTACTCTTGGTAGTCGTTCTAACCATAACCATGGCCAACCCTTATACTGTATAATACAATTAGACATCCTTTGAATTAATTCATTCAGCAAATCATTCTTGAATACCTGCTCTGTGCCAAGAACTGACCTAGCTGTTGAGGGTATGATGATAGACAAAACCAACCCGGTTGTGGTTTTCATGGAGCTTGCTGTGTTGGGGAAACACACACCAACCATAAAAATATTAAATCATAAAGCAAGACATGTTATGAAGGGAAAGCATAGGTGCCATGAGATACACAATAAGGGGTGTTGAGAGCCAGGAAGTATTCCCATTGGAAGGGATGTTTGAACCAAGAGCTGAGGGCTGAGTGGGAGTGCCCAAATAAAGAGGCAGTAGAATACCTTCAGATTTAATACTCACCCCTTTTCTCTTAATGTAAGACCCTATTTAGTATTTTACTAAGCTGGGATGATGACAGATGATAACTAGTCTTCAACTCTGGAGAGGCCCAAATATGCTGTCACTGATTGTTTTTATCTAACTTGTATACAAATAGTATGTGTGTTGGGCTGGGTGAGGGAGGCTGAAAGTATTTGAGCACAATCAGGCATTGTTTTTTTTTTTTTTTTTGTTTGTTTTTTTTATTACACTCGGGGCCAGTGCTGTCAGTCAGGCCCATCCAGGCACTTTGTCACATTACAGGTCGTGTTGTCTGGGCTTGCCTACCCAAAGGCAGGTGCTCTTTATTTTAATTTGTATTACATATATTTGCTCTGAAAGTTGTTTTTGTTGAAACTTGAAGGGCCAGGTGCTTGCAGCTAGAGTATGGACTGACTTATTGGAAATTTGAACATGAGGAAGGGACGCCCCTCAGCCAAGTGTAACAGGCTACCAACATAGGACAGCTGCTTAGGGCATTGTCCTTTGAAACCCCCCAGTATAATCATCACTATGGAATTCATTTTCTGACCTCTTTCAGGAAGAGTATGTCCTAAAATGTTATAGTAGGGACTTCCAAAGTGAGCAGCCTGTGATAGAACTAGAGTTGGTTTTAGGTTATCTGACTAGGTCAAGGGAAGACTGCTTGTAGCTAGCATTTGTTCCACACCTGTCACTTGTGATTTTTCTTTTAACAGGAAGAAGCAGGCCCTGGGAGACAATTATATCTAGCTCACTTTGCTTTGTTTTCACTATATTTATGTTCATGATACATGCTATTTACGGCAAGATACTACTTTTAGCCATGATTTAAAGATCCTTTCAAAAATGATTTTAAAATTGAATTGATTTTTAAAAACTAAGTATAGTAGAAATGACACTCAAATTTGGAAAAATCATAAAGGTAGTTCTGGAATAACTGCAGTTTGGGAATAATGCTTTGGTAACTGGATTTTTTTTCCTGCTAGCTGGCATTTGGTTTCTATTTCTGAGGACCTATTTAAAATTTGGTTGCTAAAATCTGATAATAATAAAATATTACTTCACACCCACTAGCATGGCTCTAATAGAAAAAAGATGGATAATAACAAGTGTTGGTGAAGATATAGAGAAGTTGGAACCCTCATAAATTGCTGGTAAGAATGAAAAATGGTGCAGTCCCTTTGGGAAATAGTTTGGCAGTTCCCCAAAAAGTTAAACATAGAGTTACCATTTGACTCAACAGTTCTACTCCTAGGTATATACTCAAGATAATTGAAAACATGGTCACATAAAACCCTGTACAGAAATGCTCACAGCATCATTATTTATAAAAGCCCAAAGATTGAAATAACCCAAGTGTCTATCAGCTGATGAAGGGAATAACAAATGTAGACCCACACAACAGATATCAGCCATAGAAAAGAATGAAGTACTAATATGTACTACAACATTATGCTGAGTGAAATAAGCCAGACACAAAAGGCCACATATTGTATGATTCCGTTTATAGAAAATGTCTAGAATGAGCAAGTCCAGTGAGAGAGAAGGTAGATTAATTATTGTAGGGTTGGGTAGAGTGGGGAATGGAGAATGACTCTCAGTGGTTTGAGGTTTCTTTTGGGATGATAGAAATGTCCTCAAATTAGATGGTGGTCACACAACTTTGTGAAAATACTGAAAATCACTGAATTATACACTTTAAAAGGGTGAATTTTATGGTATAGGAATTATGTCTTAATAAAAAAATCAGGCAGCATAAAAACGTGTGATTTGTCAGAGAAGGCTTTACGTGGCGGTGTCACCACTGCCAATGGAATGGGACTCCTGCCATTGCCCCTTTGCTATCAGGATCGTGCTTTTCCCCATGGTGCCACGTGGCCTTTGGAACCAGAGTCTAACAGACTGATATGGGTAGGCTCTGACCTGCTGTGCAAAGCATAACTGTACGTTTTTATCTTCGCACTAGCACTCTAAGGTATGTGGGTTACTCGTATGTAAGAGAGGAGGTGGAGACTGAAAGAAATTGAATGATAGAGTATGGCCTTGAACCTGGATCTTTATACTACGCTTTCTACAATAATTTGTAAACAAGTTGTCACACAGTTGAGAGGTAGCTGACCAAGGTCAGAGTTGCAGAATGGGGTTGAAGATGAGAAAGTTGACTCTCGCCAGATGACTGCACTTACTTAAGGCTGTATTCCAGTTTACCTTTTCATTGATGCCACTTACAAATATTGACTCAAGATATCTTTAATAGCAACAATAAATACTTCATAATTTAAAAAGCACCCTCAAACACAGTCCTTCACGTCATCTTAGTTTAAAGCTAAGGAAACTGAGGTCTAAAAGTAAGTCATTGTCCCTAGAAGCACAGGAAATTAAGAAGTCAAGCTGGATTTTAAACCAGGTTGTTGATGCCACATCTACCTGATTGTCATTCTGTCATCTGCCCTCTGGTTGTTTTGGAGGGTGTGGATCCATTCATTCTTCATTCATTGAACAGTTACTTCCTGAGTGCCTCCTATGAGCCAGAATCGGTTCACGGAGCTGGAGATATGAAGGTGATAAGATAGATGAGGACCCTTCACTCTTACGCTGCAGACAGTTTAGAGCAGGGCTGTCCAAACTTTTTTCAACGGTTTTCACCAAGGGCCATATGCGGTAAAATACACAAAAAGCCGGCCACTCACTCAAGGTGAAGAACATATTGCCTCACCTGGTTTATTTAAGTAAACTAAATATATTTTTGGAATTTGCTGCGGGCCAATTAACAATGGATTGCGGACCACAGTTGCCCTTGGGCTGCAGTTTTGACACCCCTGGTTTAGAGGGAGGTGACAGACAGGAGGATAATAGTGTAATAAGCAAGGTAATTTCAAATAGTAATTTCCTTTAAGAGGGAGATTAGAAGGTGGTTTGATAGAAGTGAATGTGATACATGTGGACCCCAATAAACAAGATAGCTACTAAGAAGGGTTCCTGGTGGCTAACTTGGCTCAAATTTAACAACAGAGCCTAGCAGCTGTTTCTAAACGGACCTCTCAAGCAAGCCACACTTTAGGGAGAAGCCTACACTAAACTGTCTGCTTGCTGCTTGCACGGAATTGCCTTGCCTCCTGCACTGCTAGGGAACAGCACTGCTAGGGAACAGTTCAATAGTGTTACAACTCTCACAGTTCTCCTGTAGCACACTTAAATGCTGTCTCTACTGAATGAAGTTCCCTTCTGCACCGCACCTCAAATTGGGGATTCCTGTTGGCACTGAATTGGTGCCAACAATCATTGGTTGATATATAGATGGACTTTTTTTAGATGTACTTGAGGAAGTCAGCCAGGCAAAGATCTAGCTGAAGACTTTTCTAGGAAGATGGACATACAGTGTAGTGCATACCCTCAGCACATCCAGTGTTCCTTACAGGATCAAATTTTGAGACTTGAGTTTAAACCATTGTTCTGGTCTTCTGTATACACATGTCATTTTCTACTTTTTGAGAGTGTGTGTGTGTGTGTGTGTGTGTGTGTGGTGTGGTGTGTATCTATATACACGTATACTATATTACATATAGTATAAATAATATAAAAATAAATTTCAAATTAAATACTTCTTTTTCAGTAGAAAAATATCACTCTAGATGTGTGCTTTTCCTATCAGGCATAAGCCTCATGCAAAATTACTTTGAGAGGTTACCTCTTAGGAATATGACCTATGGTTTCTTCTAGGTCATAAGATGTTTTGATGATCATAAGAAGAAGACGGCATTTTCAGCTGTCGGCCCTTTGTAAGTCTTCCCACCCCAAACACACAAGTGCTGCAGGGCAGCGTCTGGTTGGTGCTAAATAAATATATTGAAGTTGGTTCAGATGGAATGAATTCTTTATTATGGGGAAAATGTCGCTTTTCTTCAGAACTCCCGACCAGAAAGCTTTTGTTTTGTTGACGGTGCCGTGCTTCTCCAAAATAAGAAACAGAGAAAAGGATGGGGGTGATTTGAGGCAGATACCAGTGAGTTGTGGGGTGGTGGTGGTCGTGTTTGGTGAGGGTAGGTAGGAGGTTCCATGGCAAAGGCTTCAGTAGCTGTTTCACTTCAGGACTGGTCTTGGTAATGATTGTCTGGGTTCTCAGAGGAAACAGAGTAGCCATCTAGTCTGCCTTTACTCTCCCCAAAGCTTTACCTCCCTCCTCGCTGTTCTGTACCTGCTTCCTACCTTCTTACCCTGTTTGTTCTCTCTGGTTAACTCTTTTTCATAGAGCAGCCCTCCCACATTGACTTCCCCTCTGTAAAAAAACAAAACAAAACAAAACAAACAAGTGGAGGAGAAAAGCTTAAGACAGCTTTCTTCACTCGCCCTTCCTCTCCCTTTCCCCGCACAAGTTTTCTTTCAGGGAGTTCTCAGTTCTTTCTCTGAGGGCAAAACCTGGGTCTCAGACCGTGGCAGAGTGAATCCTGCAGTTTTATGCGGTTTCCCAGTTTTGCAGCCTCCTTGCTGGTGCTTATGTGTGCTCCTGGAGGGCAGGTGCGTCCTTTGTTTTTGTTTGTGGTAAAATGCAAGTTGGTACATGAGCTGCAGGAACTGGACTGTTCTCTGCTTAGGCAGCAAACCACAGACAGGGTTTGTTTGTTTCTTTTTTTCCCCCCTGTAGCCTCAGGATATACAGATAGGTGTGGACCTGCGCTGTCAGCTACTTCTCATTTTCTCTGTCTTTTTTTTTTTTTTTTGTAGTATTTTCTCTCTCTGCCTCCATCTTTTGCTAGGATGCTAATGGCATACAGAAAACTTGTCTTTTTCTAAATTCCAGTTTTTAAAAAATAACTTTGGGAAATGTGGGTAGCGAGTTTTATGAATTCCACAGATATTCAATCCTTTAAAGGCAGCCAATTTCATTGGTGTATCGCTACCCTATGTGGTCTCCACTGGCCCAAAGGACCAGTTTCTAGAGGCACATTCAAAAGAGAAAGAGTTAGAGAAGAATTCTATTCAGATTTCTTGGGGGAAAAAGAAAAATAATCCATCTCACCTATACTTCAGAGTGTTACTAAGAAACGTGGGCCACCAACTCCTGCAGACAACTTGTTGATAATATACGACCTGAGTGTAGCAGTTGTGTCCCCAGTGCTTTAATTTTCTCATTTGACCCATCTGGGTGGGAGAGCCATTGGTGTTTACATGGCCATTAAAATGTCTGAGGGCAACCATAGGCCATTAACTAAGTCAGCTTAATGACTTGTGTAATTTCCTGTTATATAAAACCGTACTTTCCTTAGATGAGTTCAAGGGACATCTGGGAACATTCTGCAATGGAGGATGGAGAGGCAGTATCTGGTGGTGAAGAGCGGAGACGCCGGCGCCAGTCCCCTTGGGTGTGAGCCCTGGCCTGTGTGGCCTTGGGCCAGTCACGTCCCCTCTCTGTGCCTCAGCCCTTCATCTCCAGTGCGGGACCTTATAGTACATGTTCCTGGAGACATTAGGAAGATTAAGGCGTTTATGTTCAGTTTTGGACAGGTGCCTGCTATGTAGTAAGTAACATTTAACCGTTTGCTATTATTATGTGTGTCATTTTACATTTTTGTTTTCCCCTAGTTTATATTCTAGTTTATTAAGTTTATATCACAGAAAACTTGATTTCTTTCTTTTCTAAAAATTTTTATTAAATTTATTGGGGGGACATTGGTTAGTAAAATTGTAACGGTTTCAAGTGTACAATTCTATAACGTATCATCTATATATTGCATTGTGTTCACCACCCAGAGACAGTTCTCCTCCCATGACCACATGTGACCCCATTTACCCTCATCTACCACCCCCGCTTCCCCCTTACCCTCTGGTAGCCACTGAACTGTTGTCTGTGTCTATGAGTTTTTGCTTGTTTGTTTATCTGATTTGGTTGTTGCTTTCAGTTTTATATCCCACATATAAGTGATTTCTTCTTATCCATAGTATTTTGTACACTCTATCAATCCTATTGATTTTCGCATTAAAGATGTTAGAATGTATTTGAAGCCATCAATTTTGCAGGTCTAAGACCAAAACGCTCGTGTTTTTTTCACCCAATGAGGAACTCTTGGTGGTTTTTCACCTGAATTTGCTCCTGTACGATGATAGCACTCAGGCAAGGATGTTGGCAGCTTAGGCTTTGTCGTTCATTCAGGCCTGTGACTTTCTTTAGTGTACTTAGAAGGTCTATACTTTGTACTGTATGTCAATGGCAATGTTTGTGCATGTAGAACTTTTTTTTTTTCTTTTGAGTGGCTCAGAAAGCTCTCCGGACATCTCCTCATCTGCTCTTCCGATGGCTCTGCGTCCTGAGTCAGTCCCTGCTGAGTCAGCAGAAGACCTGGTTTTCTGTTAAGTATGATACAAAAAGCAAGAGTATGATCTTTAAAATTCTGCTCTAATCCTGGGCCTTTACGATCTTATAATGTATAACCTCAGAAGTCCTAGTTTTTACATGTCAGTGACTATACATATCTAGTGCCAATTACCTGCCCTGTTGATGGAAACTGGCTTTCATATTTGAGCCCTTGACCTTTCTGTTCACAGGGATTTGGGTGACTGTGGTGTCTTATTAATTTGAAGATGGGAAGAAGGTAGTAAGTACCCTGAGATTGCAGCATCATAGAAATGTTGCACTGGTGGGACTATGGGATCAACTTCCTAGCCCCCGCATTTCATACTTTAGTGAACAGGTGAAGTCACCTGCTTGAGGTCACATAGCTGGAAAGAATTCGAGCTATAGGCCCCCATGCTCTTCTTCCTCCTGCACAATATAAAGGTGACTTTATGAGAGGAGAGAACCTGTGAGAGTAATGTCACTCAAGTAGCATAGGACATTGGGCATGTGTTGGCCCCTAGAGTGTAGTAAAGCCTGGGTTTTCTGGAAAATCAGGG